>NW_027635723.1:0-56992 GCF_903797595.1 Erithacus rubecula | reverse complement strand
ACTGCCAGGGGGACACACCGCTCCGACACACAGGGACACAGGGACACAGGGACACAGGGACACAGGGACACAGGGACTGCTGGACGCTCACACATCCCTCGCACCCTCCTTGGAACCATCTTGCTGCCGAGCTGAGGACAAGAAGCAACCGGAACAGCCCGGGCACTCCGGCTCCACTGCAAGGCATCCGACAGCCGTGAAGGTGCAAAGGGAGCACAGGCCGGAGCTCTCATTGTCCGGAGCGAGCCCGGAGGAGCTCCCACAGGCCGCAGCCCCTGCCCAGGCACAGCTCCCGGCGCAGCCGGGGCCGCTCCGCCTGCGGTGTCGCGGCTCCTCCCGCGGGACGGGGCTGACGCGGCCCCGCCGCGGCCCCGCTGCGCTCCGAGCCCCGAGCTGCGCTCCGGGCCGGGGGCTGGGGCGGGCCGGGAACGGACGGACATGCCGGGAGAGGAGAGACAGGCCTGCGAGAGAGGGGAGATCCTGCCAGAGGGAGGAGCGGCTGCGAGAGACGCCGCGAGATGAAGAAAAGCACTGGCCACAGCCCGGGAAAGGGCTGCGACAAGGGATAGCTCGGGAGCGGGAGAAAGCCGAGAGAAGGGGGAGAGCCCGGGAGAGGTGGGAACCGCGTAGAGCGGAGAGAGCCCGGGAAAGGCCTGGGAGAGGAGAGCCCAGCGGCGGGAGCCCGGGAGCGGCGGCTCCTGCAGAAGCAAATGCACTGTTATCTGAGAGTGTTGTCAGCAGCTTTGGCTTTTTAAAAGGAGTAACGAAGGGTGATCACTTTGCCTCCAATGCCCCATCTCCAACATTGTTTCACATTGTTCCAGCTACCAAATGCAAGAGGACCAAAATTGCACTTCCAGAGCACCAACAAACAGCAACACCTCTCTCCTAGACACACTTTGAAACCAAGGATCTGTTTTTCTGTTCAGGAAGATGAACAGGAAAAAAGGAAAACTTTAGACCAGTCATAGACAGAGAGGGTATGATTTGTGTAAGAGAGAGTTAACTTGTGTAACTGATCCTTGAATGTGATTGGCTAAGTGTAGGGAAAGTATCCTTTTCATCAAGGTAAAAATAAAAAACTCTGTGAAGTGTGAGAGAGACAGCCTGAACAGTGACATCATCCCCAGAGAAGAGCATGGCTAATGGGCTAATTTGTGGCTGCTGGCTGCTGCCAGCAGCCATTGCACAGGCAGAGGGAGGAAAATCTAAGAATAAGAAGGAAGATGCTCAGATTGCTCCTGGAGCCTGGCACAGAGACATGCAGAGGAGAGGCAGCATTCCCTGCATCTGGTCTTCTGCACCCCAAACCACCACACTGATGACCCCCCCCCAGAAAATGAAGCAGAAAGGAAATACAAATCTGGGGCAAATAAGAAGTCTGTTACAGATTTGTACTATGGCCCATCACTAACAAAATTTTTAAACATCTAATGTGATTTTTTTGAATTGGTGGATATGTTCTTCCTTTATGTTTTAATCGAGACACAAGTTTCTTCAAGGAATTTAAATATGCTTCATTCCCAACACCATTAAAAGCAAAAAATTAGATAATCTACTTCTCTGCTTCTTTCCACTAGAATTTGTTTAAATAAGGACACAAGAAAATAACTATCTATAGTATTGATTCTTTGATGTTCTGTAGGTAATAATAATGGCTTTATACAGAAATAGCATAACCTGCCCTTGGAGAGTAAATCTCTTCATGCACAAAACGTTTCAGCAATACAGCTATTTGATTCTCTTTCAGAACAATTCAGTGAGAATATTTTAAATGCTTGTAGATTTGGTTTTCATTACAGATCCTTGAGAGTCTTCTTCTCTCAAGGCCCACTATTTCCATATTGATTTTAATTACTTCACGCAGTCCTGACAAATACTGCAGAAGAATTTCAGCCGTAGCTCATACCTGGAGCATTGTAAGCAATAAAAATTTGATCCATATTAATCACAGATCCCTGGAGTGAATTCAGCATCTCACAGAACATGAGCACATCACTCACAGTGAGGTTTAACACCAGTCACCTGTTTGCAGGGACCTTGATTCAATGACATAATTAAACCCTTTTCCAGGTCTAAGCACTTTTGAGATTATTGGGACCAAGCAAAGACTTGGGTCATATTCATGATTATAGTACTCTGTTGAAAGAAATGAAAAATGCATGTAAGGCTTTCTTCTATTTGGTTTTTTTGTTGTTTGTTTTTGCATAATGAAAACTGACATGGTTCATGCCTAATGAAAACTATGGTCACCACTGAGGCAGCAATACAGGGACTGGGCCAACCTGAAAAGTCCTGTGGAGCAAAAAGAGGGACTGAAAGGATGACTGGCTTGAAAAATAAAGAACTTTAATGGATAAAATAACAAACTTAAAACTGCACGGTTTAAGGGGTCTTGTCCAAAGACCCAGGGGTGTGGCAAAATACAATTGCCCAGGGGTATCTGTATAGCAGCAAAAGGTCCAGTCCACAAACACGGTCTAGGAGCATGCCCCTGCATGTGAGCAGGGCCTGAACCAACTGAGAACAAGAAGCAGAAACATGACCTATTGTGGAATAACCCCATTGACATGTCACCTCCCATGGTCTCAGGTTAATGCCTCCTGCATCTGCATGTGAAGCGCCGCTCCCCTGTCCACCCCCATTTCCACAGCACTCAATCTTTTGGCATATAATAGACAGTTTCAAGAAAATAAATAATTTGCACTGCAATATTCAGATACATTGCAAGTAAAGTCTTTGCCAGCATGTTCCTCTTCCATTCTAGTTGCAGAAAGTTGAAGTTTCTACCAACATTTGTTGTAAATGTTTAAAACTTCCTGGCAATTGCCTAAATAGAAACATCATCTTGCCATTAACCATTCCTACCATTTATATAGCTGTGAATAAACCTGTATTTAAAACAAGGAAACTAAAAGTCTCAGGAGATAAAAATCAATTTGTGAAAAATAATAAACAAAAGCATGCATAACAGAATGTCTTGAAAGAGTAATGAAAATATTGACACATGCCAGGAATGAGACAGATCCATATCTCCAGAACATCTCAAAGGAATCAAAAATCAGCTAGGGAGAAAAAAAACTCCAGCAAAAAGAGTAAATTAAACTGGGAAGCCTGGAAATTTCTACAAACCAACTTTACTTCTGGTACCAGACAGAACTCCAGGCCCCTGCAAGCGCTGCTTGGGACAAATCGATTTTTTAAACTGATTCTGCTAGTTCTTTGTTATTAGCTTGAGCTGTGTGCACACCAATTTGATTTTTCCTTTTATTATTTGTGGTCAAGAGAATATATTTTGATTTTTCATTTCCCAATCCAATAAAGACAATTGGATTAAGACATCTAATACAAAAGTGCCTTTGAAACGGAAGTTTTTCATGAATCTCATGAATAGTAATCTACTTATCCCTTGTCATATATAGTGGAAATAAAAAAGCAAAGTGTTTACTTAGGCAGATATGGGAGTCCTGTGTCTATACAGATGTTGTAAAAGTAGCAATTCCAAGAGCAGTGAATGAAAAAAGCTAATTTCTACAAAAATATCACTTGATTGGATTCCAGGTGAAGTTTTTTCCTTTTATTTGTTTATTTAGAAGGTCTCCCTCTGCTAAGCAGTTCTAAAAGGATCAAAATGGAAAGTGGGCAAGGGGGAGAGTTGGGGGAAGAACTAAATTTCTATACGACCAATCTAACATCTTACAAGAGTGTGATTTGGTTTTGAAGTTGTGTTGACAAACATATCTGCTTTGTATTTCCATTTCCACTCGGTTATAGCTTATGAGGGGGGAGGCTAGTGTTTCAAATTCCAAACCAGTTCCAATTTTCTGTCCTTATAGCTAGATGTTCAGAAGAAAACAAGACATCAGTGGCCACGAGGAGCCTGAAAGTAGGGCAACACATCTCACCAAAAACACACTTTGAAACCTGTTTTGCTTTCCGACAGAGGTTGAAACATCCAAGTATTCCAAAGGGCTGAAAATATTCCCACCGAACAAACTGATGTTCCATGAGGTCTAAATCATGACATGGCCATCACCACCAGAGACTGCCAAAAGCTCAAAATTTCCTTACTTCTGTGATGAGGCCCTCAGATAAATTCAGACATTTTTGAAGTAACTGCTTCCAAGGAACTTTGCTCAGTGGAAATGGAATGGAGCTGAATCCTGCTGTTCAGGTATAAACACTACTCCCAAATCTGCAAATTTTCACTTCAGTCTGGCTCCAGCATGGGCTCCAGCACTCACTGCTGTGAAAAGAGGGAAGAACCTGGCCTGGTGTCCCTTCCCCTGCCCTCCCCTCCTCTTGAGCCTCACTGCATTCTGTCTGCCCTTCTTCCTGCCAGCAAATTCTGTCTGGCCCTGTTCCTCCAGCCCCTTCCTCAGGTATGGACCTGCTAGATCCTGCACTCTGCAGTTTTAAATTATTATAGAGGCAGGAATCATTTCAGGCTGACCAAACTCACTGACAGCTCAGGGCTCTTCAGCAAACAGCACAGCCCTTTGTGTCATACGGCAGAGGGGACACCTTCAGTAATTAGGATTTTCTAAGTAATGGGGATTTTCCAGACTGATGTGAGCTCTCTCTGCCATTGTTCTAGTATGATTATTGCCACATGCATGCAGGAGAGCAACATCAGACTGATGTTACACAGCTCATCACTCTACTAAGTTCCGTGGCTCAGGATCACATCAGTGTTGTTCACTGGTGCCCTCTGAGGCAGGCAAGGCTTCTCATCCTCACAGACTCTCAATAACACAAGCCCATAAAATATGGTCTATTTTATTGATTCATATCCTTAGCATGCCCAGCAGCACTCTTTCTGTGTCCTACTTCAGCTGAAAATATAATTAGGGGAGGAAATGTGATTGTATTACACACCTGTTCCATGAAATAATTAATTACATGAACAATGTCAAAGACACTTCAGTATTCACAAACAAAGGTAGAATTGCTGCAATTTTGGCATTGCATTTTCTTTGAAACATTCTTCAAACAAAAGCTTATCTAACTGCACCAGCAAATAACTTTCAACTGCAAATACTCTTAAAGAGACCTCTTTTGGAGAAAAATTATGCATTAAAGAAAATGTCTGTAAGAAAATTGATTAGCTACTCGAAAAACTCTTAGGAAATGTCACAAAAGTTAAGAGTGTCTGTGCAGAAGTTAGGTGCTGACAAAGGTGGCAGTGTGTGACACGGTGCCAGCTGTAAATGATGTGAGGGCTCTAGATAATACTGAAACAAAACAAACCCCCAAACTTTTGGAAGCAAAAATATTTTGGCTGGTTTAAAGACAACACTGTTAAGTTAACTGAAGACACATGTGGAAATCTACCTGGTTTATAGTGAATTAACATAATTATTGTAAGGAGTCATGCACTCCACAACTGCTTCAGTGCTGCTTAGCAATGAGATCCTTATGTCTGTGAGCAAGACAGAGATGTGAGATTAAATTGCAAGTAAGTGGGAAAAAAGACAAGATTCTTTTTATTGAAAAGATTAACCAAAAAAAAAAAAAATACTGAAAATAACATCAAATTTCACTGCAAATAGCACAGAAGAAAGACCATTTGGATTTTCATCTAGTTCCCCAATATGATGCAGGGATCCCACAAACCTTGGAAGGCTGTGGAGGATCAGTCCTTCAAGCATTGATAAAAGAAAGTAATAATGATGGGTTAAATATATATGTGGATAAAAACCAGCTAAAGATCAATAGGATCTTTGATGCCAGGAAAACTGAAAGCCTCCAGACTGGGGAAGATTTAAAGAGGGGAAAAACACACAAATCTGCTGAGGGTGGAGTTAAATATTTGTTGTCCTCAGCATTGTTAAAGATTTGACCACATTAATTATGTGTAGGAAAAAAGGACTGACAGAGGATAATTATGGTGAGAGTTGTTAACTTTTATCTGATTCCATTCTCCAGAGTTGATTTGGCTTACTAAAGACAATTGCTTTCATTTGCTGATTAATGATACAAAAAGGTGCTTTGTGATAAATGCACCTGTTAGAAAGCTTCTTTGAAAAGGCAGAACATATGAAATTGATCATTTGATATTAAATGATGCAATAATTGAGGAGTTGAAATACAGTCTCCTGAACATTACACTAGTTTATATTGGTAGCACAAACCAGCAATAGAATGTATTTTATTTCTTGTCATTTACTTGTTTAGATAAGCTATATTACTAGCACATAAATTTACTAGGTCCAGTACCACAGAAAGGCTGCAGATACATTATAGAGTCCATTTAAGGGAAATAAAGTAGACACTTTTCATATTTTTACCCTGACAGACACATGATCAACAAACCAATATTGGCAGGGGTCCTTTGGTGAAGATTGCTGTCAATGTGGAAATGCCATCTTGAATTTAGAAATCCAGGGAACAGAGTTACCAATGGTGATGCTCTAAGCTCTCCCACAAAGGCAAATGAGTTCCTGAAATTGTTGGTTTACTACTCCTCAGCATTTATTGTCATGGTTTATCATTAAACTGATTGAGAAAATTTAATATTAACATTTTTCCTTTGTTTAGATCTTGTTCTGGGTGAAATCAGCTGTGTTCCCTCACCAGCTCTCTTAGAAAGATTTAAAGGATTTCTTCCATCACACTCAAACCTTTCTGGGAGCTGAGCAGTCTCTGTGTGCCAGTAAAGGAGCTGGAGCTTAAACCATCACCACTGTCATTATCTGCTAATAAAGGAAGATAAACTGGTGACCTTAGGTAATTTAATTAGCATAGCGTGACTTAGTACTACTGGACCCCAGAAGAGACCAATAAAGAGGCAACAGCTCTGGTTACTCTTCCAGTTCTTCCAGAGGGCAATAATTTCCCTTCTGCTGCTCTCAGTCAGCACACGGGCGGGTTGTCTATTTACATCTGTGCCTGAAGAAAACATTCTGTCCAGATGGGAGCCTGAGTAGCATGCAGAATAAGCAGTGAAAAGCTGGTTTTAATCTGATTACCACATGGCAGAGGTGCAGATACACCTAAATATTAGTTGAAGGTTGTTAACCAAAATATCAAAACAACAGAGCTGAACACAAGGCAGAAATTGGCTCATTCCTATTTGCCTTGACAGAATGCATCACTAGGTGACCCAGGAGAAATATCTGACATCTCTCCTGCTTCCTCAAGGCCAGATTTTTGTGTTTGAAAACTGAAAAATTCTTCAGCCCGTCCTCGTTCTGTTAATGACTACAGACATCACAGTGGTGAGCCTGTAATAAAACAGTGGTGAAAATAAAGTTTCATGAAGAGCACTTTTACTTAAAATTATGCAGGCCTGCTTTTTTTTGGAAGTTCTTGGAACTTGAACCACCCCATTACATTAATTTTCCTACATTCAGGTGTTTGAAACATGACATGAAAAAGCCACTTGATCCTTTGCATGCTCTCTCACCCCATGTGTGTGTGCATGTCTGAAAATCCTTGATTTCATTTACAGGGTAGCTGGTTTCATCCCGAGAGGCAGGTTCTTACCGGGGTGTGGAGTGCCCCCATCCCGGGGGGATTCTACCTTGGCAGAGAGCGTCGGGTGAGGGGCGTGACTTAAAAGAAGATTCCGCCCCTCCAGCCTGTGGGGCGTGCCCCCACAGCCAGGAAAAGACACTCTGTCTTATGTTCCAGTACAGGATGTGACCCAAAGTAGGTGTTCAATCACCATCTGCTAAAACCAGGTGGGGCAGTGATCCTTATCTCCCTGGCAGATTAACCTCTGCTAAGGGGTCATCTGTTAAAAACCAGGTGGGGCCAGTGCTCTTTATCTTTTCCACAACCCATCCTTCCTCCAGGAAGATCGCTTCTGTTAATCTGCCATTAAGTCCCACTGCATGACTGATAGTGTTCCATCACCCCACTGGGAGATGCTCAGGCTAGGGAGAGGAGCCAAGCCTTTCCTAGCTGGATAAAAACTGAGATTTGGAACACCAAGGCAAACTTTTTCCTTTAGATTCCAGAGGAAAACCAGGTCCTTCTACATCATTGCTGGAGCTTTGGAGGAAAACTGCACTCTTCTACAGGACCAGTGATTCAACAGACCCACATCTGTCACTCCAGGGGGACTGCAACCACCATTTAATTGGACTGCTACCAACACCCTGACTGACTGATGGAGTGACAGCTTGTATTCTAACCCTGTGTGTGTCTTGTTTTGTATTACTGTATTTCTATTTTAATTTTCCTAGTAAAGAACTGTTATTCCTCTTTCTCATATCTTTGCCTGAGAGCCCCTTAATTTCAAAATTGTAATAATTTAGAGGGAAGGTATTTACATCCTCCATTTCAAATAAAAGAGGCTCCTGTTTTCTTAGCAGACACCTGTCTTTCAAACCAGAACAGCCCATTTTGCCAGATAAGAAATTTCCCCAGAATGTTCATTTTTCCTATGCATTCATGGCTTTAAATTCTACTGTAGTGTTCCTGCCTTGGTTTTTCCATTGATTGTCCTCCTCAACCCACCAACTTTGCAGTCCCCTGCTCTCTCGCTCTTGAACCCCAACCCTAAACTCCACCACTACCCTCACAACTCTACTCTCATTTTCGTCTCAGTCCCTGGCTCAATAAAGGATCTCAGGATTTTGCTAAACCAACACCTGTCCTGTTTTTGTCTTTTCCTTTTGGTCATCAGTGGCTGCCTGAGGTCCGAGACTCCAGGGTCTGGGGGAGTTGTTGCCACCCTCGCTGCACTGGGGCTCTCTTTAAGGCCAGAGTTCATCAATAACCTGAAAATTCTTCCTGTAAAGGTTTGCTTACAACACAGCTTATCTGATGATCATCCTTTTAATAGACAGATCTTGCCTCCTTCATCACATGCTGCAAAATATTTTGAGAATCCATTAGGAATTTTAAGACTTTATCAATAGCCAGTCGAGGCTTGAAACTTTCATTACAGAATGTTGACATTAATCATCGGATCACAGGCCATGCCTTAGCAAAGCTGTATGACTGCTGCCTACATTATGCTGCATTCATATTGGACTAGACCAGTGAAAATAAAAAATAAATAAATATTCTCAATATGTTTCAGGTTCTCCCTTAAAACCAAGATTGTATTATATTTAAATTCCTAAATGAATTATTTTTTTATTTTTAACCAAAACTTAGAATAAGTCCTCTTCAAAAGTGTCTTTGCTCCCCTAGAAATAGTGGGGCATTTTGCCCTTTCTTTTGGAAGCACAGGAACCAGTTTCAGGGACAAGATGTCATCAACACCTGCAAAACAAATCCTCACACTTTCTCTTCCACTTCTTTGAATAAATGTTTATTGGCAGGACTTAAATACAGCTCAGCTAAGCAATGACAATAACTTAATCAGTGTATGCAGATAAGAAAGACATTTAGTTGCATTGAGTTTTGATTTTATTTTCTCTGGATAATTTTAGATGGAATTACAAGGAATATTACAGTCTTATATAAAGGAATTTAATCAGAGGACTGGTGGTGAACTGTGTAGTATTTTTTTTACAGTGAGTATGCTCAAGAGGTACACAGCACTATATTAACTTTTGGCTTGCATTGACTTTCTGGGTTACAATAAATGGACACCAGTCTATGTTGGCTTAGCAGGCACTGTTTTGTTGTTCATGTATTTACTGTACTATAATTAATCCATTTACTTCCAGAGAAAAGCTATCACCAATAAAAAGCAAAGTAAAGACCATTGAGTCAGGCATTTTTATCTGAGAACAAGATATCAGACAATTATTTTGGCATTGGAAAAACCACAAAAGACCTGCTACCTTTTATCTTCAGCCTTCATAATGCTCCCTGCTCTGAGGAACAGAGGCAGCAGGAGCAGGTGGGAGCACAGGAAATGGCACCTGTAGATGTGAAAACAAATAAATGATAGTGGGAGACGTGACACATTGGGACAGATGCTCAGAGAGAAGCTGTGGGGTCTGCACCTTCAGGGCCACTGAAAACTCACCTGGAGGCATCTTCAGGCAACTTGCTCTGTTTGAGAATTGTCTGGGAGACAACTCGGGCTGGAGGCCTTCTCATGGACCTTCCCACAGCCTTGCTTTTATCACTCTCTAAAGTATCCTTTTTGTCAATTTAAAAGGGAAAAATTATTGGGGCCAGTGTGGGGGGTTTGCTTGGTTTTTGTTTGCTTTGGTTTTGGTGGTTTGGTTGGTCGGTTGGTTGGTTGGTTGGTTGGTTAGTTGGTTGGCTGGTTGGTTGTTTTGGTGGTATTTTTTTGTTTGTTTGTTTTGGTTTTTGTTTTTCAAAGGCACTGTGTTGTATTTTAGAGGCATTTCAATGTAAAATTGCATTGTAAATGGCCGCTCAGATCTGGAACCCAAACACAAATTCCTGCTGAAGAGAATGATGTGGAAAAACAATTGCATGGAGCAGTCACCAGTCGATTACTTGTTATATTTAGAAAACATAAAAATTAATATATCTACAATACATACTAAAAAATGCTAAGACAAGGATGTACTACCAAATTATACCAACTTATAAGTGTAATCAAAGGTGCCTTAAAGGAAAATAATACAACAGAACAAAGCCCAAAGGAAATAAAGATAATCAAAGGTCCAATATTTTTTTCTCAAAACGTATCTTTATTTTTTCAATATGAGGAGCAAAATTAAATATCCCCTGCCAAGGAAGTGTGTCCCTCTGTCCTCCAAGAGATGAGCCTGTGGTTTTGGATGTGCCTTTTCCAACAGCTGGAGCTCTGTAGGACTGACAAGAAAGTTGCTCTTAAGCCTCCTCCATTGAATAGATCCCTGAGGAGGGTATGAGGAGAAAGACAGAGAGCTCACATGTCTGGCAGTCACAAAACTGTGAGAGGACACAGAGTCCTACTCAATTTATGGGGAACTGAAAGTTTTACAAATGATACAGTGTTGAGAATAGATTAGAAAGCCATGGACACAACTGTGGATATGGCTCGGCTGAGGCCTTGTTGCAGGAGAGCAGCTCCTGCTAAGTAGTAGCTAGGCCTTGCTCTTAAGCAGATTTTGCTGAGCAGCAACGTTTGCTTTTAAGAGACTTTTGCAAAAGCAATAGAGCTAGCATAATTTGCAGAGTTAGTCGATAAGTAATACATATGCCTATTGTTCAATCAAGGCCTTAACTTCCAGGGAAGCACGTAGCAAGCGAGGTATAACCCTGGGACGGATACTATATAGAAATAAGTGTAAGAATAAGGGAAGTAGGAGCAGCGGGATAGCACGTATGCTTTTTGGCTAGAAATTCAGTACGTGTGATTATCTCACACTTGCAATAACCAATAATAAGAGAAGGCGTACATAGTAAAAACCAATAGGATTGTACTAATATGAATAATGCTGATTTATGCTATGTTGGGCTATAAAACTGTCTGATGCTCTCAATAAAGTTGGATTGGGCTTTATCAATCACATTGATTGGCTGGCTGATCCCCTCACTAGTCCTCCACGAGTGGCTCCGCACCCCCACAGTACAGCACTAAAATATATTCTCTAAAAGAGGTCTGTATATTAAAAAAGGACTACATTATAGTTAACTACAAATTCTTCTCTATAACATTATTATAAATTTTGCATAATTGTAGTAATAAATGAATACATTTATCACATTGGGGTTTTATCTTAATGTGCATATTGTGCATATACTATTGCCTTTTTCTCAACTTGGAAATGAAAGTCCAGATACTTTTAGTAAGGAGATAATATAAAAGTGGATCGTTATTTGAGACTTCTCAGGGGGAGTTATGGAAAGATGACCACAAAAGCCCACCTCTGAAGGGGGAATACATTTTTATAGGTGTTAGGAAATCAGCATTAAATGATAAGAAGCACCAATTAGGAAGATAAGTGGTTATACAATTCCCCCGAGGTCAAATACCTCTCTGGAGTCCCCCCCCCAGCGGAATGGGTTGTACTGGTCCATGAAGATGTATCTTGAAGAACTGCTATTAACCTTGGTTCCCAGGAAGAACCAAGATAGTACTGGGGCCCTGCACCCTGTAGGGCTTAGAGCTCTGGAATGAGTTTTGTCTTTCTGGTTAGGAAAAGACCATGGAAAATTACTGGGAAAAATAACCAATAATATAAAAGGCCACAGAGCTACAACTACATGGGTGAAAAATACAGAGGGCACATAAAAGGAAAAAGGCAAAAACCAAACTAACATCAGTGTGTTCCACAAAGGTATTCTGATTTACAGCTCCCAAAGAGAGCATTGGGGCTCTGAGGTGGAAGAGATGATGCAGCTCAGACCGCTGCTGAAAGGGCAGTAACACACTCTGCTGCAGGTGCTTGGGCTGCTCTGCGCAGGCCCAGGCAGATGCCAAAGCTGCTCCTCACAGCCTTGTCCCTTCTCCTGCCCCTCTGCCAAGTGCAGCGGGCCTCAAGCACTGAAAGGACCACAGGGACCCAAAGGGAGACAGTTGCACCTAACTCACTCACTGGGGGCTCCTGGGGAAGCCTCTCTTATTCAAAGGCATTTCCCCTAATGTATAGGTTTCCAGAGAAAGCCTAACCCTAACCCTAACCCTAACCCTAACCCTAATCCTAATCCTAACTCTAACCCTAACCTTAACCCTAACCCTAACGTAACCCAGGAAACAATTTTTCAATCCAAGAAGGCTCCTGCTTTCTTAGCAGACATCTGTCTTTCAAACCAGGACAAACTCCAACACGTTGTGCAGCTGGACCTGCAGGACAGGGACCTTTTCAGCCTCATCTGCCCTTGTTCCCGTGTTTCACTGGACATAACAAAACATGAAAGAAAGCAACAGCAAGGGCTATTGTGTCCCAGGGCTTCAGTTTCTTCACCATAGCTCCACAGAGACGTGGGGAAAGTGAACAAGACAAACTTTATTAAAGCAAAGTGAAGCAAATGCATGAGCTGGAAGGGAAAGAAGAGGATGGGCTGAATGGGGGGAACTGTCACAAGGGAGAGAGGCATGAGAAGCTTGTGGAGCTCCTCACAGGCTCAACTGGGAGCAGCATCAGCTGAGTCTGGAGCTCCAGCAGCCTTGAGAGGAGGAGACACCTCTTCTTTCCCAGGCACTTGAAGGGCTGCAAGAGAGAGGAACAGAGCCACGGTCAGAGCCGGGATCCGCACAAGGGGCCGAGAAGAACCTCCTGCCAGGACCATGGCAGCCAGTTCTTGCCATGGTCTGGAAGGAGCAGGAGAAAATGGGATCAGCCGCAAGGTGCTGGCCACAGATCCCCCACGGCTCCTTGAAACCTCCGTGTGCTCTGCCCACGCCACCCGTCATGTGCACAGGGAGCAGAGCCCTCAGCAGCCGCACAGGGATTGCAGCTCCCCCGCCACACCCTGCTGACCCCGCAGTGCCCTCACTCACCCTCACGGACGGGCTGGAGCTCTTGCTGCTGCCCCGTCACCTGGAGCCTGAAGATTCCTGGGAACACAGAGCCTGTCGTGGCCCCAAGCAGCACAGCTGCCCCCCCGCCCCGGGCGCAGCCAGCCCTGAGGCCGCACGCCCTCCTCCCCCAGCAGCGCTCAGCCCGGGCCCCTGCCGCATCTGCCGCCCGAGGCTGGGCTGGAGAGAACGGCAGCAGCCCTGAGGGCAGCCGGGGCTCCACCAGCCCAGGCCCGGCTCCCGCTGCGGGGGCAGCACCTGGGCTGGGGCCGAGCCGCGACGAGGCCGGCATGGCAGGGAAGGGACCCCGGGCTCGTGGCTCACCAATGAACCTCCTGGCCGCCCCTCGCTGGGACTGTGGAGGGCTCTGCCCGGTGCGGCTGCTCGGGTGCTTGGCTCTCGTCCCCTGGCGGCTGCAGAGAGAGCACAGAGGGAAGAGTTGGCACTGGCTTTGCCCCTGGGCTGGGGCTCTACTGGCACCACCTCGGGGCCAGAGGATCCGGGCAGGAGCCTGCACATCCCATGCCAGGGAGCAGCGTGTGGGGCTCAGGCCGGTGCCCTTGGCTGTGGCACTGAGCGGGGGCACAGCTGCCAGCGCCACACACTGAGCACCGGGGGCAGGCTGCTGCTCCAGGCTGCGGCTGGGCCTTCCAGGCTGCCCTTACCAGGCCATCGTTGAACTGCAGCGCCTGCTCCCTTGTCAGCATCTGCTCCAGATCCCTTCTCTCGAGGAACCGAGTTGCAGAAAGCAGTGTTTTGTAAGAGGCCTGAGAGAAGCAAAGAGCCAGAGGTGGCACGACAGCCCAGGGCAATGCAGGATGTTCATCCCACTGCCAAGGGCGAGGCTGGAGCCTGCCAGGTGCAAGGGCATTAGGCAGCCAAGCTGCTCCCTGGGGGACATGAGCAGCCCACAAGACCTCACCTCTGCCACATCCTGGTTTTCATCATGCCGGTAGGGTAAAAGGGACAACAGGCTCTGCTTCACCGTGGTCTTCAGGAGCTTTTTTCCCTTTTTCACTCTTAGCTCCATCACTTTTTGAAACAGCTGAATGGAAAGCAGCTGCACATGCCTGTTGTCCTGGTGGCAAATGACAAGAGATTTCAAGATCAACTTTTCCCAGCTCCCCTGAGCAAAGGCCCAAAATCCACAGGGCACAAAGTTTCTGGGCAGCATCCAAAGCCTGTGGCTAGGGGCACAGAGCCTTACGCTGTCGAAGAGTGGCACAAGCATCTCAGCCAGCATCGGGGCAGTGGTGCTGCATCTCGTGGACACCAGGATGTCTTTGTCCTGGAGCACATTCATGAGCACAGAGAGGGTCATCCTGACCACCTCTCCGTCTGCATGGCTCAGGAGCTCCAGGAACGTTGGAGAGAGTTCGCAGAGGCTTTCGGCCTGTGTGGAAGACAAGGCTGTGCTCTGAATCCATGAAGGGCTTCAGCGCTGAGACCGCCCTGGCACTGCAGCCTGCTGCTGCTGCTGCTGCTGCTGCTGCTGCTGCTGCTGCTGCTGCTGCTGCTGCTGCTGCAGGGCCCAGGAGCCAAAGGCACATCCCGAAGCACTGGGGCAGCTGAACCAGGAGGCCGGAGGGCTGGGAACAGCTGCCTCAGCTCCCAAAGCCCAGCCAAGCCCAAGGGGCTCTGTTCCCCGGCCCCACGCTGCCAGCGCGGCCTCAGCCACTGCCCCCTTCTCACCATCAAGGGAGACTTGCTGAGCGCCACGAAGCCTTTGAGCGCCAGGCGACGCCTCTCCGTGCACTCGCTCTGCAGGTGCTTTGACATGATCGTCAGCATCCTGCGAGCACACACGTTCAAGTCCAGCACATCCAGGAACTGAAAGGCAAAGGGCAGTGACAGGGGAGCAGCTGGCAGAAGCCTGCCACAGCCCAGGGCCAGGGCCAGGCCCAGGCGGCAGCACCAGGTGCAGCACCGTGTCAGGCGGCCGCAGCCCTGAGAGGCCAGAGTGCTGGGAGGCGGCTCAGGCAGGCAGCGCTGGCCTTCAGGCTCACCTCCACAAGGAGAGCCAGGGCAGGCAGATCCCAGCGGGGCTGCTCCCTGATGAGCACCTTGAGCAGGCAGATGGTCATGGGGGTGCATAGGCGGGTCAGGCCACGGCGCAACTCCCTGGCAGGGAGAAAAAGGCACCAAGTCCCTGAGCCAGGCGGGCAGAGCTGTGCCAGGACTCCCTCACAGAGCTGTGATCTTTGCCCAGCACCCTGCCAGGGGACGTGGACGCTTTTGGAGGCAGCTGCTCCTGGGCACCCTCCTCTCGCAGCTTTTTCCAGTCTGCCCTGCTGTCCCTCAGTGACAAGGCCCACGTGGCCACAACCACAGGGACTGTGTGGGGCTCTGTGGGCACAAATGGCAGCGGCAGCAGGGAGAAACAGTCTCACCTGGCCAGCAGACCCACTGCATAGTGGTGGGTGTTGGCACACAGCAGGGTGTCCCAGACACGCTTGCGCTCCATAGCCAGCAACACCTCATCGCCACACCGCTGGCGGCAGAGCAGAGCCTTGATGATCTGCACCGCAAATCTGTGTGCAGAGCAAAGCCCGGGTCACGCTGGGAGCACTGGCTCTGGGCACAGGGGCGTGGGAAGGACAGGACAAGCGGGACCTGTTGGGCTTAGTGGGAAGGCTGTGTTCCTCCCGGCACGCTCTCCAGAAGTTTTCAGCGTCCTCCGATATCTGCTCTGTGGTGACGAAAACTTGGAAGAGCAGAGCCACCAGCAGGTGGGCGGAATGAAAGGTTATTGTGTGCTGGCACTCGGGCACCTTGGCAATCACCCAGAGCACCACAGTTGTCTGCAAAAGACAGAGCAGCTTAAGACAGCGTTCAGTGCCAGGGTGTCCATGTGGCAGGGCCTGGCAGCACCCGGAGCACCCGGCCTGCTGCCCCCGAGCCTTCCCCTAGGCCAGGTTTCAGCCCCGTGCCTTAAGAAGGGAGATGCAGGATGGGGAGGGCATGGAGAGCTTGTGGAGAGGCGACCTGGGAGCAAGCAAAGGCGAGTTTCAGAAACTCACAGCCAGGGCCAAGACAGCCTTATTGTCCCCACTGGAAGTGGATCTGCTGTGCAGTGGCCAGTCCTGCATCAGGTAGAGCAGCGTTGGAAAGACTTTCTTAGCCGCTGGTTCCCATGATCCTATAGTTCTCCACATCATTGCAGCAGCTCTGTGGGACCAGAGCTGCATGTCAGAGAGATCTCAGCCCCCAGTACCATGGCCTGTGCAGCTGCATGAGGCTGGGTGACAGAGCCCTGGTGCCCCGAGGGGCAGGGAGGGAGCATGGCAGCAGGCTCAGGAAGCAGAGGGACCTGTGAGTCCTGGAGATCTCTGCCTGTCTGGCAGAGCCCACTGGACAGGCTCTGCAGGGCCATGGGCTCTAAAGGCTGGTGAGCTCTGAGCACTCAAGGCAGTTATGCCCCATACCTGTCACACGATGGGGCACAGTACAGCAGGGTCAGCGCCACAAGAGTAGGGTGTTCTATAGCCAGCCCGCGAATGTGGATGCGCAGCCCGGCATCCACAGTCCCACGGGACACAAGGCTCTGGTAAATGTCCCTCACCATGACTGGCACCTGGAGGAGGCATGGGGAGACTTGAAGTGCCGTCCAAGGGAGCAACTTCCCCAGTGTCGCCCAAGAACTGATTCCCTTCCCACCACACTGCTCTGGCCTCAGAGGCCAAGGTGTCCCAATGGCTGTGGTTTGGGGGGCCACACCATCCTGGAAGGCCTCCAGGCCCGGCCTCAGGGCTTACCTGCTGCTGACAATAAAAATCCTTCTGCTTCACATGATCCAGTGTGGGAGCAAGAACCACAGTGGGCGTGGTGTTAGTCTTTGAGATGCCCTGTGCTATTTTGGTGTCAGTGTTTGTGACGGCCACATCCTCAGTCAGTGCCCTGTGAACCATTGCCCTGTGAGAGATTTCTGTGCACTCTGTGGATGCTGTGCTAACATCAGGCTTTGCTTGCTTCTCGCTCAGCCTGGAGTCAGCCTCAGCTGTGCCCTCAGTTGCTTTGGTGGTGGTCTTTCTACGCCGGATGCACAGGAACCTCAGCAATATCTGCAGCAGAATGGAGGGCAGGAAGAGAGGGACATTCCATGGAGAGTTCAGCGTGTCATGCTCAGCTGAGCAGTGACAGCAGGTGGGATTGGCTGCAGGTACCTGTGCTGCTCTGCGGAAGCGGCCACGGGCAGGGTCCTGCTCTTGTGTCCGCTCCACGGCCGCATCTATCAAAGAGGGAGCGCAGCCAGAGCTGAGGGGCTGTGGGAGAGGCCGGAGCACACAGGCCAGCCCTGCGCTCCCCAGGCAGGGACAGCCCCAGGATGGCCAGGGGATGGAGCACGGCCACCACTGGGGAGGTGAGCCCAGCCACTGTTTGCTGCTGTCCATGGGCATGTCCACAGGGGAGGGCATGGCATGGCATGGCATGGCATGGCATGGCATGGCATGGCATGGCATGGCATGGGCATGGCATGGCATGGCATGGCATGGCATGGCATGGCATGGCATGGCATGGCATGGCATGGCATGGCATAGCATGGGCATGGCATGGCATGGCATGGCATGGCATGGCATGGCCTGGGATAGGGGCAAGCTGGCCACAGGTAGGAGCCCTGCCAGGCCCAGCTCTGCCACTTACCATCCTGCAGTGGCTGGAACTGCTCTGACTCTTCAGTCTGCTGTGTGGGGGCAGCTGCAGGGCCTTTCTTTTTTCCCCCCCTAAACACTCTTAACAGTTTGAGCACTCTGCCTGCCATCCTACTCTGCCCTCAAGGGCACCTTCAGGACAGATGCTCCAGAAAACCTGCAAGTCAGGAAGGTCTGCAGTCTGGCCGCAAGGCCAGCCGCAGGAGCAGTGCCTCGGAAAAGCTCTGGGTCAGCAAGGAACGAGCTGGCTGCGTGGGGCTCCTCACAGCACAGCTCTGACACGTCCTGTCCCATCACATGCACCGAGCACTGTGGCGTGGCCGCGTCACTGCCAGCACCTGTGTTAGCAAGGGCCCATGTCACAAAGGGCCATTGGACACGCTGTCACGTGCCCTGAGTTCCACCCCACCCCACGTGTTCCATGTTAGAAGGAATCCATTGCCCCGAGTGCCTAAGACAGCCCAGGACACACCAAGATCAGCAAAGTCTGGAGGGATGGACTCTGGACGGTGCTGGGAGCCCATAGCCCAGCTCGGTGCTGCTGTCTTTGCACTTGCAGCTCCCAGCAAGCAAGATGCCAAGAGTTAAAACACACCAGAGAGGGAAGATGTCATTAGGGTGTGCATACAGGCCTTTGAATTCAAAAGAGAGCTTTGGGGCTCTCAGGTGGACAGAGATGATGCAGCTCAGACCGCTGCTGAAAGGGCAGTAACACACTCTGCTGCAGGTGCTTGGGCTGCTCTGCGCAGGCCCAGGCAGATGCCAAAGCTGCTCCTCACAGCCTTGTCCCTTCTCCTGCCCCTCTGCCAAGTGCAGCGGGCCTCAAGCACTGACAGGACCACAGGGACCCAAAGGGAGACAGTTGCACCTAACTCGCTCACTGGGGGCTCCTGGGGAAGCCTCTCTTATCCAAAGGCATTTCCCCAAATGTACAGATTTCCTGGGAAACGCCAACAACACACTTAAGAAATTCTGTCAAGGCTGAATTGCTTCTGGTCCTTTCAGCACAAGCACTCCAGCTCGAGCTCATCTTCCCCCAAGTGTGTTTCCTCATGTCACTTTAGGCATGGCCCCTGAAATTACTGCATTCCTTAAACAGTTCATATTAAAACTTTGCACCTTGTATGTATGGATTTGTAAGCACACTTATTTACAGTAGATACAGTATTATTTTCACAGAATCAATTCAGCAAGAATAAGTTCATAGAAATAGGAACGTTGTGTGAACCACTTTTTATCATTTAACTTAATAGAACTGGTTATTATTTATATTAAATTTAAATATGCTTATATATTATTTCTTCCTTACAAGTCCTGTGACTGTTCTATTGTCTCTCATTTGGTATTGTCCACATAGAACAAACTTTTTTGCCTATATCTTGCACATTGCAAGCCTCACACACCAGAAGAACTGCTCTGTGGTGAGTCCTGCTGACTTCCATCACGAAGAATTCCAGGAGGTCTAAGTGGGTTGTACTCCTCTGAGGGATGAGCACATGCTGAGAGTCTTGTCCTTGCAATATTTCTGTGTAGGCAATAAACATTTTCTGAAATACAGAATATTGCTTGCAGCTGTCTCTGTTGTATCAGGCCTGAAGTATTGGGGACTGAAATACTTTTTACTACATCAGGTTATTTAAAAATGTAATCTAATGCTTTGATAAATACTTGCCCTGTGCACATCCCACTGCCTGCTTGCCACCATGGGTAACTGGCCATCTCTACCTTCAAGTATTTAAAAAATTAAAACATTGTTTTAGTATATAGTAAAAATTCTTTATATTCCTCTGACAAATAGTACTAAGATTATCTCTGGCCATCATATGCATTGATTCTTCAGAGGGAAGACTGCTCCATTTTTGCCATTTTTTGGAACAGATTATTAAAATAAAGAAGTCCAGGCTGGCACAAGTAATTGTACACACCGACCTCTTAGAGGTGAATTTCTGCTAACTAAAGCTGACAGCCCAATGCCATAAAAGAAGCACTTAGTAGCACACAATTACACATAAACTAATATTTAGTTGTACATTTTGCTAACAACCTGTGAAATCCACCAAAGAAATGTCTTCATTTCCAACTCTTGCATGCAAAAGCCATTGCAGGCTCATTGAGGTGCTTCCGACAAATGCTGGACCATTGCTTTGTGATTTGAATTTCGTACAGGGATTTGTGATACTCTGGTCCTGCCGCAGGCAATACCATCAGCATTGTTCTATCTCGGTTCTCCCATTACTCCACTCACAGAAAAAAATCAATCTTCTGAAGGGTTTTTCCAGTGAAAACACTCAGTGAAAGTCTCTTTTCTCTGCTGACAGGCAGCTCACCATTGGACTGCCATCAGATTCTGTTTTTAGAAAAATATTAAAACCAGAACAACTATTCTGCCCTCAAAGGAACAAAGGTTTATTTTGGCTTTGCATGGATTCTGGCCACAATCTAATCATTTTGTCTGTTCTTCAGAACCCTGACAGAACTGCCTGACAGTCCTGTCTGACAACAGATGTTCTCTACAGCTTCCCAGGATTTCCAAATGGAATCATACTGCAATAATCTGAACACTGCAGATGAGCACTTTACTTTTTATATTTTCAGTTAAACTGGGTTTTGAATCCAATATCCATTGCAAATAGTCACATTAAAGAAAAACTCTATCCTAAATAGAGACCTTTTTCTGGTTTTGTTCAGGTTCTTTTTAAAAGTCATTTTGTAATTCAACGTGACAGAGTCTCCTATTCAATGCCAATCACTCCAGTTGCTCACTAAGTAATGCTTCTGACATATCCATTCAGTTGTTTTTCCACTTCTGAGTGCATATGATCTTCTGTTCTTCTTTGTCAAATGCTGCAATAATGGAACAGTCACTTTAGTCACAAGTCCCTTATCCCAGATTAGCAGTCACCCTCCCTGAAATATCTGTATTTACAGGAAAACAGTGCATTCATCAGAGAATTACATCTAGTTTCTCAGCATTCTTATTAGCCACAATATTGCATATTTAAATGAGAATTAGTCACAGGGAGTGTGCTGATCTGTTCATCTTCTTAATCACTTTTACATTCCTAAACACTTGCAGAATTAGATATTTAGGGTGCAATGGCACAGAATGGGCATTAGGAAGTATTAGGAAGTATGCTACCAGCCCTAAGAGTAGCTGGAAAGGCAGATTCAGTTTTTGCAAATGAAGAAGCTGGCACTTAAATAACCTGAGTTTGACAGTCATTTGCCTCAGCTGAGGCCATGGCAGGATAGTTTTGTTTCCTGATGGCACCTCCTTCCCAGCTGCTGCCCTGGGTGGGTAGAAACGGCCGCCTCTCCAGGCAGCTTTGTTTCTGGTCAAGTGTTCAGCATTTCTCTCTGACGTAAACAGACATCCTCTCTCTCTTACATTCGTGTTTCTACTTAATCCTTCAATAAGCGCAAGAACACTTCTCTGGGAGGGTGTCCACATCCACCTCTGGGTGTGTGAGTAGGAAGGGAACTGCAGCAATCGAATGCCTGCTGGAGTTTGCTGCAGAAAACTACAGCCAAGAGCCTTTGTTTTCCTTCACACTCAAACTTGTCTAAATAATTTTTCTCTTTTGCCCCGTTTCCTGTTTTGAAAACAGATTTCTGGTCATTTATGTAATGTCTCCAGAGAAAAGTGAGATATTTGCATTTCAGAGAAAGAGCAGAGAGATCAAGGATGGGGTTATCATCTGCTGAGGTTGGTGCAGTCTCAGACGGCATGTGAGGGTTGTATGGCTTCCAGGTTTTCCTTTCCTAGACACTGGAGAGTAGTGGAGTGATCAGAAATACGCTCAGAGAAACAGTGCTGGCCAAGACATCTCCATAGCAAAGTGTCCCTCTCTGTCAGAAAACACTTCTACACCAGCAAATTAGCATCATTTTTCTTTCTTCCTCATTTATGGATTTTTACCTTCCCACAAAAGCAGTAGATATGATTCTCAAGATCTTTTTATTACTGGACTTGCCCCATTAGGGGTTAAAACAATTCAACAGTGCTTCTATACAGGGATCCAGACACAGCAGATTAATCTGTCCGAGCTTTGCATGTTTCAGTAATTTTCTGTTAATGTATTTTCTCATTATCACTGCATTTCTTGATCTGGTCCCTGACACCTTTTTCATCTTGGCTGTTCTTATATTAAAAGAGCTGTCACTGACACAAACAAATCTGAGTTTAGCACCAAATCTCTACTTGCTGCAGATGTTCTTTCAGTTTCCCTACATCTTTCAGCAGACAAAATCCTGCTTTGTCCTGTGACGCTTTTTGTTCGAAACTGAGTGAAAACACCAATTTCATACAGAGGTTTTGGTTCACCAATTTTTCGATTCCCAGCCAGAGCACCAATTCATGTTGTGGATTTAGTGCTGGCCAAATTGCCAGTTCACTTACTAGGATTATTTACTCATTTCTTGTTCTGAGATAGGTAAGGAGGGAAGGCAAGGCAGGCTCAAACTTTGAAGGGTATAAAGGAAAACTTTATAAGGAATCAGAATAAAACCTTCATAATACTTCTCCTCCCCCCTACACCCTTTTTTCTCTCATACTGACAAATGTACAGAAACAAATCAGTCAGTTTACTATCTCTAAAATAGTCTTTCTTCAATTTATGTAGAAAGAGGAGACTCTCTTCAGTCTATGGAGACTTCACAAGAAAACAGTTCTCTCGTGGCTTGAATGTCACAGTGAATGAGCCACCCAGGAAAATAGAAATCTGATCACTGCATAAAAGTCTCTCCACTCGACTTACAGCTTTCCCCACACTTGTTTTGGAGGCCTCACTCTTTGGCCAATGGCCAGTACATTTTTAAGGATGAGCAGATCAGAAGCAAAGGTTCTCTTCAGTCTGTCTCTGAGACCATCTCTGGGAACACAGGTCTTCTGTTTCCCTGGGGGCAAAGGCTCTTCATCACTCTTCTCTCTCTCTCTGTTCAAACTTCTCCTGGGATCACAGGTACTTCAACATCTACTTGTTTGGCATGAATGCTTTTGCTTATGACTACAATGTGAACCCTTCACCACCCCCCAACCCCTTGCCCCCCCCATGCTACTTGTTTGACTTTTAGGGATGTTCAATACATCATAGCTTACAAGAGAATTTCAGTTTAAGGCATCTCCTCATATTCCTTATCCCATACGGCACCTGACCCTTCTTGTCTTACCTCAATGTCTCCATATTGTTTCTCTGCATGTCAATCACTCTGTCTCTTTCTTTCACTCAAGAAAGGATGGAAGGTCCACAGGTCTCATCTGCACACTGAAGTTAATACCTTGCCCAGGCAGTGGCTGGAGCAGTTGGGGTGGAGTATTTCAGGTCATGCTGGGGGCCGTGCCAGGACAGCAGGGGCCCAGCAAGAAACAGTGTTGGCTGCTCCGGCCGCATGACTGTTTTCTGGCTTTTGCTGCACTCAGTTCCAGCCACAGGCTGATGGTCTTCCCTCTGCTTGCCTGGGAGCCACCAGGCAGCCCCACTGGGCTGTGCAGGCCACAGCAGAGGGGACCTGGTCTGGCCCATAGCTTGTCCCGGGGCCCATTTTCTGGTGAGACTCAGCAGTGGCAGCATTCCGGCCGAGCTGCGGGCTGGCCGGGCTGTGCTGGGGACAGGGGGAAGCAGCCAGGATCTCAGCGGCCAATGGCCTGCTCTCCCCTGCCTGGTGGCTGCTGGAAAACTCAGCAGTGGCAGCATTCCAGCCACTCTGTGGACCCGCCTGGCCCCGCTGTGGGGGAACCCAGCCCGGCCAGCGCCGCAGCAGAGGCAGAGCCCGGCTCAGCAGGGCCCGGCTCAGCAGGGCCTGGCTCAGCAGGGCCCGGCTCAGCAGGGCTCGGCTCAGCAGGGCCTGGCTTGCAGCTGGTTCCCTGCGCTCAGGCTGGAAGGGAAAGAGGGCTTCCTGGGGCTTGTTAGTTTTAGATTGTGTGTTCACAAAGGTGTGTTCAGCTCTCTCATTGGCTAATAGATTATCAGTTCCCAAAACCAATCATGGATTAAGTTTTGTCAGACACAGAGGAAGGTCTCAGCAGCTCCTCCCAGAAAAAATTATTTCTGTGAGTGGCTTCTTCCCTCCCCACCAGATGAGAAATGTGCAAAACCAGCACATGTCAAATGCTCTCTTTCAGTCTTCATAAAGTCTTCATAAAGATCAAAAATTTCTTGTGCCACTTAGGTGAGAATTGCCTAGGAGTATAAGGTAGATTTAGTTTTGGCCCACCCTTCTCTGGACATCACTGCCCTGTTGGGTGCTCTTGGCTCTGTCCAGGGCCTCAAAAAATACCCTAGCTCTATGAATAATATTTTCCTACTACTAAGTTAATAAGACCACAGCAGCAGCCTTGGAGCCAAACAGGCTGGAAATGACCCCAAAGGGCACAGGTTGCACTTTGCCAGAGCTGCTTCTGGGGTGTTTTGTACTGGTGGTTTGTGACTCACAGGCCTGTGGTACTGTTGGAATAGCAAGCACCAGTACAAAGCTTCTTCTTTTTAATGATTTTCTACTTGCTAAGGTGTACCTGCCCAGAAATCACCAATTCCTGTCCTTGTGGGAGTTAACCTTGTCTCAAAGAGCTTATGCCCATGTAGAAATGGGTATTCAGTGCTCTAACCAAACAACAATTAAACCCTCTCTACCACTGCCTGAAGGGAGTTCAGTCTTTGGCATCCCCTTCCTTCTCTCTGTCATGCTGAAGCACTAATGAGAGGTGAAGGCCTGCCTGCCTTTCTTTCCTGAGATTCCTAAACGATCCAGGATCTGAAAGTGCTCAGCAGAAGCTCCTCACAGATGGGAACAGCTGATACCATCCCATCCAGTGTCTCACAGCCGTTATATTCTGAAAATAAACCCAGGCAAGGCTAAAATTATCTAGATGATTTTCTGTGCAGTCCAGGCAAGAAACAAAATTTCATTAACCTGTTTGATGACAGGACACCTTCTTCCACATCCCTGACAGCTGTGCTGCTCTGGAAAGAGTTGAATTCACACTGGGCCTAGAGTGCACTGGAAAAATGTGAAGAGGGGCAACTTAACCTGAGGAGAATTCTTCTCTCTTTTTTTTAAGCCAAATATTCAGCAGTGTCATGAATAAAAGATCTGTGGATGAAAGAGATTTTCTCCACCTGCATCCCCCTGAGGGTGGCTCAGCTGGGAACAGCTCTGGCAGAGAGATAAAAAGAGCTCAGGCAAGGAATCAGCCCCGTTGAATTTTCCTGCCCCTGCTAAGCCCTCTACAATCAGCCTTTCCAAGTGATATCAGCTTTAGAGCTGATTTGGTTTAAGTCATATATGAGCTTAAAGGGAAATAGCCCCATTGAGGATATATGGAGTACAGAAGACAAAAGGTGTCTTTTAACTCAGGAAAAAAGCAATAAAAATCTCCCTGTCTAGAACAAATTTATTGCAATGTAATAGGAAACAGTAAACAAAGCTTTACAAATAAACCCAAAAAAACCCAGACAAACAAAAGCCAGAAAACTAAGTTATTTTTGTTTTTCATTGCAAGTTTGTATTCCTCAAAGATCTCCAAACCACAGATAAGTGACGTTTCTTCTGTTTATTATAGAACAGCAGACAAAGATACTTATAAGCCAGGAGCACTGGGGTACAACTGCCAGCGTAAAATACAGAAGGATGACTTTTAGGCACAGGTGAAAGTTTGGCTTAACCAGAAATCTTTTTCTAGAAGAAAATCTGAGCATGAAGCACCAGAATTACACCTCTTCAAGGTACCATGGAGATGCTGTGGATCAGCAAATATCTCAGCTTTGGCTCTTGGAACAAGGTTCAAGTATGTAAACATTCCCCATGAAAGAGGAACACGCTCTACTGTGTTTATTTCTTTCTTTTGTTAAAAAACATTGAGCTGGAAATTCCTATACAATTTTTTGGTGGTTTTGTGTGTGTGTGTGTGTGTGCAAGGCTGTCAGAAGAGAAATTAAGCATTAGAACATTAAATGGTTACTGAAAGTTAAATCCTCTTCCATAGGTAAAAGCAGAGAGTCTTGGCTTATCAGTTCCTGGAAACACATTCAAGTAGGTTAATTAATTAATGAGGGTAAGGAATACAGATTTTTGGTCAGTTTTTCAGGTGAAATGGAGGAAGAAAAGCCCTCTACAATAGTTAGACCATCCCCTTCCTCTAAATCCCAAACTCAATCCAATTTCAAGACTTAGTTTTTAGACGAACGCACCTTGCCTGGCATGCTGCTGCTCCTAGACTACTTCATTAATGTTTTGCACTGTCAATTGTTCCTTTGTTTCCTTCATTCTAGCTTCCTTCCTACTTAGATCTTACTTCATCTTTTCCTTGCTTCATTTGTCACACTCATCTTCATTCTGCTGTTGCAGCACATCTGATGTCACATTCTATTCACCTGGAGACCAATGGAAATTTCACTGAACAGCAGTGGCACTCAAGGAACAAGACCCTCAGGAGGAGTTGGAGCATTCTCACAAGGCCATATCAACAATGGAGCATGACAGAATTCAGTCAGCCACTGAAGCAAGGCTCTTCAGGGACTTCTGAGCACTTCAGGAAGGAAAAACAATTTTCCCCTTCCGATCCCCTGAGTCACAGCCATTCACGCCAGAACCTAAGGATGAAAAAATATTTGCTTCTTAATGTAAATCAGGTATGGGTTTTTGTTTCCTGAGAGGAAAGCTCATGTCTCAGTCCATCCTGGGCTCTTCTAGAGAAGTGGGAGCTCTCTCCAGAGCCAGATGACAAGTGCACTCTGTTTCCCAGAGATGCCAGCACCAAGAAATACTGTGGTAATTGTCTGTGTGGGCTTCTATTGTCATCTTTCCCAAGCTGTTGGTGGCACAGTTAATTAATTGACTGCTGAGTTGTGGTTTGTTAAGAGCTGGGCAATTCTTTTAGCTGTAGCCAAAATTAATAACATTTTGGGCACAATTAGCACAGCTTTCTCTCAGCTTTGTTTTCTAGCAGCCATCATTCAGAGGTGTGCAGGCTAGCTGCTCCTGAATGACCTCATAGGACAGACCTCCAGGCCACTCTGAAACAACTGTTCTAAGCAGCAGGTTTTCAGCTGGAAGTTTCATTGCCCCTAAGAAATGTACAAGTTTCTTTTGTTTCTTTTGGGAAGAGACAGGGAGAAAAATCTGAGGAGTGCATTGGAGTGCTGTTTTCCTGAGACCTAGGAGCTTGCTTTTTGCCATTAATTGCTGCATTAATCTCACATGGACAGTTTATAAAATACAATACAGCTACACAACAGCAGGGCCAAGGCACATGTAAATTTGCTACTAAATGTCCCTAGTCTGCAAATTGTTTATAAAATAAATTAAGGAAAGGCCTGCAGCAACATATGGGCAAGGCAATTCCTACAATGAAAAAACAGGAGTAAAAACAATCCTGTAGCGACAACAGCAGCTCTGTAAGGGTACCCCCAAGAATGAGGTGGTCCATCCTGAGTGGAGCAGGCTGTCTGTCCCTGCAGTGCCACAGTCTGTCTCATCCCACCAGCCAGTTTTTAAAAATCATGCTTAAGTGCACTTTTTTATTGCTTTACTCTCAGAGTGTACAATAAAAAGGAAATGTAGAATGTAGAATTAATAATAAGTGACTTATATGCAAGTCTAATTTTCAGCTAGATCAAAGATATTAAGCAGCATGTCGCTTGCCACATTGTAAGATTTTGGTCCCTTATAATACAGGATGTAGCAAAGTGTTGTCTCCTTGAGGCCATGGGTATGTAATCAATGAAATTCTCCTTCATTTTCTTCAGTGAGACAAAGGTGCAGGCTCCTGCCCGGATCCTCTGGCCCCGAGGTGGTGCCAGTAGAGCCCCAGCCCAGGGGCAAAGCCAGCGCCAACTCTTCCCTCTGTGCTCTCTCTGCAGCCGCGAGGGGACGAGAGCCAAGCACCCGAGCAGCCGCACCGGGCAGAGCCCGCCGCAGCCCCAGCGAGGGGCGGCCAGGAGGTTCATTGGTGAGCCACGAGCCCGGGGTCCCTTCCCTGCCATGCCGGCCTCGTCGCGGCTCGGCCCCAGCCCAGGTGCTGCCCCCGCAGCGGGAGCCGGGCCTGGGCTGGTGGAGCCCCGGCTGCCCTCAGGGCTGCTGCCGTTCTCTCCAGCCCAGCCTCGGGCGGCAGATGCGGCAGGGCCCGGGCTGAGCGCTGCTGGGGGAGGAGGGCGTGCGGCCTCAGGGCTGGCTGCGCCCGGGGCGGGGGGGGCAGCTGTGCTGCTTGGGGCCACGACAGGCTCTGTGTTCCCAGGAATCTTCAGGCTCCAGGCGACGGGGCAGCAGCAAGAGCTCCAGCCCGTCCGTGAGGGTGAGTGAGGGCACTGCGGGGTCAGCAGGGTGTGGCGGGGGAGCTGCAATCCCTGTGCGGCTGCTGAGGGCTCTGCTCCCTGTGCACATGACGGGTGGCGTGGGCAGAGCACACGGAGGTTTCAAGGAGCCGTGGGGGATCTGTGGCCAGCACCTTGCGGCTGATCCCATTTTCTCCTGCTCCTTCCAGACCATGGCAAGAACTGGCTGGCATGGTCCTGGCAGGAGGTTCTTCTCGGGCCCTTGTGCGGATCCCGGCTCTGATCATGGCTCTGTTCTTCTCTCTTGCAGCCCTTCAAGTGCCTGGGAAAGAAGAGGTGTTTCTTCCTCTCAAGGCTGCTGGAGCTCCAGACTCAGCTGATGCTGCTCCCAGTTGAGCCTGTGAGGAGCTCCACAAGCTTCTCCTGCCTCTCTCCCTTGTGACAGTTCCCCCCATTCAGCCCATCCTCTTCTTTCCCTTCCAGCTCATGCCTTTGCTTCGCTTTGCTTTAATAAAGTTTGTCTTGTTCACTTTCCCCACGTCTCTGTGGAGCTATGGTGAAGAAACTGAAGCCCTGGGACACAATAGCCCTTGTGGTTTTTTTCTTTTATGTTGTGTTATGTCCAGTGAAACACAGGAACAAGGGCAGATGAGGCTGTAAAGGTCCCTGTCCTGCAGGTCCAGCTGCACAACGTGTTGGAGTTTGTCCTGGTTTGAAACACAGATGTCTGCTAAGAAAGCAGGAGCCTTCTTGAAATAAAATACTTTCCTGGGTTAGCGTTAGGGTTAGGGTTAAGGCTAGGGTTACAGTTAGGGTTAGGGTTAGAGTAAGGGTTAGGGTTAGGCTTAGGGTTAGGATTAGGGTTAGGGTTAGGGTTAGGGTTTCTCTTGAAACCTATACATTTGGGGAAATGCCTTTGGAAAAGAGAGGCTTCCCCAGGAGTCCCCAGTGAGCGAATTAGGTGCAACTGTCTCCCTTTGGGTCCCTGTGGTCCTTTCAGTGCTTGAGGCCCGCTGCACTTGGCAGAGGGGCAGGAGAAGGGACAAGGCTGTGAGGAGCAGCTTTGGCATCTGCCTGGGCCTGCACAGAGCAGCCCAAGCACCTGCAGCAGAGTGTGTTACTGCCCTTTCAGCAGTGGTCTGAGCTGCATCATCTCTTCCACCTCAGAGCCCCAATGCTCTTTTTGGGAGCTGTAAATCAGAATACCTTTGTGGAACACACTGATATTAGTTTGGTTTTTGCCTTTTTCCTTTTATGTGCCCTCTGTATTTTTCACCCATGTAGTTGTAGCTCTGTGGCCCTTTATATTATTGGTTATTTTTCCCAGTAATTTTCCATGGTCTTTTCCTAACCAGAAAGACAAAACACATTCCAGAGCTCCAAGCCCTTCAGTGTTCAGGGCCCCAGTACTATCTTGGTTCTTCCTGGGAACCAAGGTTAATAGCAGTTCTTCAAGATACATCTTCATGGACCAGTACAACCCATGCTGCCAGAGGGGGGACTCCAGAGAGGTATTTGACCTCGGGGGAATTGTATAACCACTTTTTTTTTTTTTTAATTGGTGCTTCTTATCATTTAATGCTGATTTCCTAACACCTATAAAAATGTATTCCCCCTTCAGAGGTGGGCTTTTGTTGTCACCTTTCCATAACTCCCCCTGAGAAGCTTCAAATAACAATCCACTTTTATATTATCTCCTTACTAAAAGTATCTTGACTTTCATTTCCAAGTTGAGAAAAAGGCAATAGTATATGCACAATATGCACATTAAGATAAAACCCCAATGTGATAAATATATTCATTTATTACTACAATTATGCAAAATTTATAATAATGTTATAGACAAGAATTTGTAGTTAACTATAATGTAGTCCTTTTTTAATATATAGGCTTATTTTAGAGATATATTTTAGTGCTGTACCCTTTGTAAAAGCTTCAGTTCCCCATAAATTGAGTAGGACTCTGTGTCCTCTCACAGTTTTGTGACTGCCAGACATGTGAGCTCTCTGTCTTTCTCCTCATACCCTCCTCAGGGATCTATTCAATGGAGGAGGCTTAAGAGCAACTTTCTTTTCAGTCCTACAGAGCTCCAGCTGTTGGAAAAGGCACATCGAAAACCACAGGCTCATCTTTTGGAGGACAGAGGGACACACTTCAGTGGCAGGGGATATTTAATTTTGCTCCTCATGTTGAAAAAATAAATATCTTTTGAGAAAAAAATATTGGAACTTTGATTATCTTTATTTTCTTTGGGTTTTGTTCTGTTGTATTTTTTTCCTTTAAGGCACCTTTGATTGCACTGATAAGTTGGTATAATTTAGTAGTATATCCTTGTCTTAGCATTTTTTAGTATGTATTGTAGATATATTCATTTTTATGGTTTCTAAATATAACAAGTAACAGACTGGTGACTGCTCCATGCAATTGTTTTTCCACATCATTCTCTTCAGCAGGAATTTGTGTTTGGGTTCCAGATCTGAGCGGCCATTTACAATGCAATTTTACATTGAAATGTCTCTAAAATACAATACAGTGGCTTTGAAAAACAAAAACCAAAACAAACATACAAAAAAATACCACGAAAACAACCAACCAGCCAACCAACTAACCAACCAACCAACTGACCAACCAAACCACCAAAACCAAAACAAACAAAAACCAAGCAAACCCCCCACACTGGCCCCAATAATTTTTTCCTTTTAAATTGACAAAAAGGATACTTTAGAGAGTGATAAAAGCAAGGCTGTGGGAAGGTCCATGAGAAGGCCTCCAGCCCGAGTTGTCTCCCAGACAATTCTCAAACAGAGCAAGTTGCCTGAAGATGCCTCCAGGTGAGTTTTCAGTGGCCCTGAAGGTGCAGACCCCACAGCTTCTCTCTGAGCATCTGTCCCAATGTGTCCCGTCTCCCACTATCATTTATTTGTTTTCACATCTACAGGTGCCATTTCCTGTGCTCCCACCTGCTCCTGCTGCCTCTGTTCCTCAGAGCAGGGAGCATTATGAAGGCTGAAGATAAAAGGTAGCAGGTCTTTTGTGGTTTTTCCAATGCCAAAATAATTGTCTGATATCTCGTTCTCAGATAAAAATGCCTGACTCAATGGTCTTTACTTTGCTTTTTATTGGTGAGAGCTTTTCTCTGGAAGTAAATGGATTAATTATAGTACAGTAAATACATGAACAACAAAACAGTGCCTGCTAAGCCAACATAGACTGGTGTCCATTTATTGTAACCCAGAAAGTCAATGCAAGCCAAAAATTAATATAGTGCTGTGTACCTCTTGAGCATACTCACTGTAAAATAAAATACTACACAGTTCACCACCAGTCCTCTGATTAAATTCCTTTATATAAGACTGTAATATTCCTTGTAATTCCATCTAAAATTATCCAGAGAAAATAAAATCAAAACTCAATGCAACTAAATGTCTGTCTTATCTGCATACACTGATTAAGTTATTGTCATTGCCTAGCTGAGCTGTATTTAAGTCCTGCCAATAAACATTTATTCAAAGAAGTGGAAGAGAAAGTGCGAGGATTTGTTTTGCAGGTGTTGATGACATCTTGTCCCTGAAACTGGTTCCTGTGCTTCTAAAAGAAAGGGCAAAATGCCCCACTATTTCTAGGAGAACAAAGACACTTTTGAAGAGGACTTATTCTAAGTTTTGGTTAAAAAACAAACAAAAAAATCATTTAGGAATTTAATTATAATACAATCTTGGTTTTAAGGGAGAACCTGAAACATATTGAGAATATTTTTTTATTTTTTATTTTCACTGGTCTAGTCCAATATGAATGCAGCATAATGTAGGCAGCAGTCATACAGCTTTGCTAAGGCATGGCCTGTGATCCGATGATTAATGTCAACATTCTGTAATGAAAGTTTCAAGCCTTGACTGGCTATTGATAAAGTCTTAAAATTCCTAATGGATTCTCAAAATATTTTGCAGCATGTGATGAAGGAGGCAAGATCTGTCTATTAAAAGGATGATCATCAGATAAGCTGTGTTGTAAGAAAACCTTTACAGGAAGAATTTTCAGGTTATTGATGAACTCTGGCCTTAAAGAGAGCCCCAGTGCAGCGAGGGTGGCAACAACTCCCCCAGACCCTGGAGTCTCGGACCTCAGGCAGCCACTGATGACCAAAAGGAAAAGACAAAAACAGGACAGGTGTTGGTTTAGCAAAATCCTGAGATCCTTTATTGAGCCAGGGACTGAGACGAAAATGAGAGTAGAGTTGTGAGGGTAGCGGTGGAGTTTAGGGTTGGGATTCAATAGCGAGAGAGCAGGGGACTGCAAAGTTGGTGGGTCGAGGAGGACAATCAATGGAAAAAACCAAGGCAGGAACACTACAGTAGAATTTAAAGCCATGAATGTATAGGAAAAGATGAACATTCTGGGGAAATTTCTTATCTGGCAAAATGGGCTGTCCTGGTTTGAAAGACAGGTGCTTGCTAAGAAAACAGGAGCCTCTTTTATTTGAAATGGAGGATGTAAATACCCTCCCTCCAAATTATTATAATTTTTAAATTAAGGGGCTCTCAGGCAAAGATATGAGAAAGAGGAATAACAGTTCTTTACTAGGAAAATTAAAATAGAAATACAGTAATACAAAACAACAAGACACACACAGGGTTAGAATACAAGCTGTCACTCCATCAGTCAGTCAGGGTGTTGGTAGCAGTCCAATTAAATGGTGGTTGCAGTCCCCCTGGAGTGACAGATGTGGGTCTGTTGAATCACTGGTCCTGTAGAAGAGTGCAGTTTTCCTCCAAAGCTCCAGCAATGATGTAGAAGGACCTGCTTTTCCTCTGGAATCTAAAGGAAAAAGTTTGCCTTGGTGTTCCAAATCTCAGTTTTTATCCAACTAGGAAAGGCTTGGCTCCTCTCCCTAGCTGGAGCATCTCCCAGTGGGGTGATGGAACACTATCAGTCATGCAGTGGGACTTAATGGCAGATTAACAGAAGCGATCTTCCTGGAGGAAGGATGGGTTGTGGAAAAGATAAAGAGCACTGGCCCCACCTGGTTTTTAACAGATGACCCCTTAGCAGAGGATAATCTGCCAGGGAGATAAGGATCACTGCCCCACCTGGTTTTAGCAGATGGTGATTGAACACCTACTTTGGGTCACATCCTGTACTGGAACATAAGACAGAGTGTCTTTTCCTGGCTGTGGGGGCACGCCCCACAGGCTGGAGGGGCGGAATCTTCTTTTAAGTCACGCCCCTCACCCGATGCTCTCTGCCAAGGTAGAATCCCCCCGGGATGGGGGCACTCCACACCCCGGTAAGAACCTGCCTCTCGGGATGAAACCAGCTACCCTGTAAATGAAATCAAGGATTTTCAGACATGCACACACACATGTGGTGAGAGAGCATGCAAAGGATCAAGTGGCTTTTTCATGTCATGTTTCAAACACCTGAATGTAGGAAAATTAATGTAATGGGGTGGTTCAAATTCCAAGAACTTCCCAAAAAAAGCAGGCCAGGATAATTTTAAGTACTATTCCTGCAACTTTATTTTCACCACCGTTTTATTACAGGCTCACCACTGTGATGTCTGTAGTCATTAACAGAACGAGGACGGGCTGAAGAATTTTTCAGTTCTCAAACACAAAAATCTGACCTTGAGGAAGCAGGAGAGATGTCAGATATTTCTCCTGGGTCACCTAGTGATGCATTCTGCCAAGGCAAATAGGAATGAGCCAATTTCTGCCTTGTGTTCAGCTCTGTTGTTTTGATATTTTGGTTAACAACCTTCAGCTAATATTTAGGTGTATCTGCACCTCTGCCGAGTGGTAATCAGATTAAAACCAGCTTTTCACTGCTTATTCTGCATGCTACTCGGGCTCCCATCTGGACAGAATGTTTTCTTCAGGCACAGATGTAAATAGACAACCCGCCCGTGTGCTGACTGAGAGCAGCAGAGGGAAATTATTGCCCTCTGGAAGAACTGGAAGAGTAACCAGAGCTGTTGCCTCTTTATTGGTCTCTTCTGGGGTCCAGTAGTACTAAGTCACGCTATGCTAATTAAATTACCTAAGGTCATCAGTTTATCGTCCTTTATTAGCAGATAATGACAGTGGTGATGGTTTAAGCTCCAGCTCCTTTACTGGCACACAGAGACTGCTCAGCTCCCAGAAAGGTTTGAGTGTGATGGAAGAAATCCTTTAAATCTTTCTAAGAGAGCTGGTGAGGGAACTTCACACAGCTGATTTCACCCAGAACAAGATCTAAACAAAGGAAAAATGTTAATATTAAATTTTCTCAATCAGTTTAATGATAAACCATGACAATAAATGCTGAGGAGTAGTAAACCAACAATTTCAGGAACACATTTGCCTTTGTGGGAGAGCTTAGAGCATCACCATTGGTAACTCTGTTCCCTGGATTTCTAAATTCAAGATGGCATTTCCACATTGACAGCAGTCTTCACCAAAGGACCCCTGCCAATATTGGTTTGTTGATCATGTGTCTGTCAGGGTAAAAATATGAAAAGTGTCTACTTTATTTCCCTTAAATGGACTCTATAATGTATCTGCAGCCTTTCTGTGGTACTGGACCTAGTAAATTTATGTGCTAGTAATATAGCTTGTCTAAACAAGTAAATGACAAGAAATAAAATACATTCTATTGCTGGTTTGTGCTACCAATATAAACTAGTGTAATGTTCTGGAGACTGTATTTTAACTCCTCAATTATTGCATCATTTAATATCAAATGATCAATTTCATATGTTCTGCCTTTCCAAAGAAGCTTTCTAACAGGTGCATTTATCACAAAGCACCTTTTTGTATCATTAATCAGCAAATGAAAGCAATTGTCTTTAGTAAACCAAATCAACCCTGGAGAATGGAATCAGATAAAAGTTAACAACTCTCACCATAATTGTCCTCTGTCAGTCCTTTTATCCTACACATAATTAATGTGGTCAAATCTTTAACAATGCTGAGGACAACAAATATTTAACTCCACCCTCAGCAGATGTGTGTTTTTTCCCCTCTTTAAATCTTCCCCAGTCTGGAGGCTTTCAGTTTTCCTGGCATCAAAGATCCTATTGATCTTTAGCTGTTTTTAATCCACATATATATTTAACCCATCATTATTACTTTCTTTTATCAATGCTTGAAGGATTGATCGTCCACAGCCTTCCAGGGTTTGTGTCCCTGACTGTGTCTCATTTTCCTGGGATTCCTGCATCATACTGGGGAGCTAGATGAAAATCAGAATGGTCTTTCTTCTGTGCTATTTGCAGTGAAATTTGATGCTATTTTCACTGAAAATTCTTTTTTTTTTCTTTTTTTTTCTTTTTTTTTTTTTTTTTTTTTGCCTAATCTTTTCAATAAAAAGAATCTTGTCTCTTTTCCCACTTACTTGCATTTTTAATCTCACATCTCTGTCTTGTTCACAGACATAAGGATCTCATTGCTAAGCAGCACTGAAGCAGTTGTGGAGTGAATGACTCCTTACAATAATTATGTTAATTCACTATAAACCAGGTAGATTTCCATATGTGTCTTCAGTTAACTTACCAGTGTTGTCTTTAAACCACTCAAAATATTTTTGCTTCCAAAAGTTTGGGGGTTTGTCTTGTTTCAGTATTATCTAGAGCTCTCACATCATTTACAGCTTGCACCATGTCACACACTGCCACCTTTGTCAGCACCTAACTTCTGCACAGACACTCTTAACTTTTGTGACATTTCCTAAGAGTTTTTCGAGTAGCTAATCAATTTTCTTACAGACATTTTCTTTAATGCATAATTTTTCTCCAAAAGAGGTCTCTTTAAGAGTATTTGCAGTTGAAAGTTATTTGCTGGTGCAGTTAGATAAGCTTTTGTTTGAAGAATGTTTCAAAGAAAATGCAATGCCAAAAAGTGCAACAATTCTACCTTTGTTTGTGAATACTGAAGTGTCTTTGACATTGTTCATGTAATTAATTATTTCATGGAACAGGTGTGTAATACAATCACATTTCCTCCCCTAATTATATTTTCAGCTGAAGTAGGACACAGAAAGAGTGCTGCTGGGCATGCTAAGGATATGAATCAATAAAATAGACCATATTTTATGGGCTTGTGTTATTGAGAGTCTGTGAGGATGAGAAGCCTTGCCTGCCACAGAGGGCACCAGTGAACAACACTGATGTGATCCTGAGCCACGGAACTTAGTAGAGTGATGAGCTGTGTAACATCAGTCTGATGTTGCTCTCCTGCATGCATGTGGCATTAATCATACTAGAACAATGGCAGAGAGAGCTCACATCAGTCTGGAAAATCCCCATTACTTAGAAAATCCTAATTACTGAAGGTGTCCCCTCTGCCATATGACACAAAGGGCTGTGCTGTTTGCTGAAGAGCCCTGAGCTGTCAGTGAGTTTGGTCAGCCTGAAATGATTCCTGCCTCTATAATAATTTAAAACTGCAGAGTGCAGGATCTAGCAGGTCCATACCTGAGGAAGGGGCTGGAGGAACAGGGCCAGACAGAATTTGCTGGCAGGAAGAAGGGCAGACAGAATGCAGTGAGGCTCAAGAGGAGGGGAGGGCAGGGGAAGGGACACCAGGCCAGGTTCTTCCCTCTTTTCACAGCAGTGAGTGCTGGAGCCCATGCTGGAGCCAGACTGAAGTGAAAATTTGCAGATTTGGGAGTAGTGTTTATACCTGAACAGCAGGATTCAGCTCCATTCCATTTCCACTGAGCAAAGTTCCTTGGAAGCAGTTACTTCAAAAGTGTCTGAATTTATCTGAGGGCCTCATCACAGAAGTAAGGAAATTTTGAGCTTTTGGCAGTCTCTGGTGGTGATGGCCATGTCATGATTTAGACCTCATGGAACATCAGTTTGTTCAGTGGGAATATTTTCAGCCCTTTGGAATACTTGGATGTTTCAACCTCTGTCAGAAAGCAAAACAGGTTTCAAAGTGTGTTTTTGGTGAGATGTGTTGCCCACTTCAGGCTCCTCGTGGCCACTGATGTCTTGTTTTCTTCTGAACATCTAGCTATAAGGACAGAAAATTGGAACTGGTTTGGAATTTGAAACACTAGCCTCCCCCCTCATAGCTATAACCAGTGGAAATGGAAATACAAAGCAAATATGTTTGTCAACACAACTTCAAAACCAAATCAGACTCTTGTAAGATGTTAGATTGGTCTATAGAAATTTAGTTCTTCCCCCAACTCCCCCCTTGCCCACTTTCCATTTTTGATCCTATTAGAACTGCTTAGCAGAGGGAGACCTTTTAAATAAACAAATAATAGGAAAAAACTTCACCTGGAAATCCAATCAAGTGATATTTTTGTAGAAATTAGCTTTTTTCATTCACTGCTCTTGGAATTGCTACTTTTACAAGATCTGTATAGACACAGGACTTCCATATCTGCCTAAGTAAACACTTTGCTTTTTTATCTCCACTATATATGACAAGGGATAAGTAGATTACTATTCATGAGATTCATGAAAAACTTCAGTTTCAAAGGCACTTTTGTATTAGATGTCTTAATCCAATTGTCTTTATTGGATTGGGAAATGAAAAATCAAAATATATTCTCTTGACCACAAATAATGAAAGGAAAAATCAAATTGGTGTGCACACAGCTCAAGCTAATAACAAAGAACTAGCAGAATCAGTTTAAAAAATCGATTTGTCCCAAGCAGCGCTTGCAGGGGCCTGGAGTTCTGTCTGGTACCAGAACTAAAGTTGGTTTGTAGAAATTTCCAGGCTTCCCAGTTTAATTTACTCTTTTTTGTTTGAGATTTTTTTTCTCCCTAGCTGAATTTTGATTCCTTTGAGATGTTCTGGAGATATGGATCTGTCTCATTCCTGGCATGTGTCAATATTTTCATTACTCTTTCAAGACATTCTGTTATGCATGCTTTTGTTTATTATTTTTCACAAATTGATTTTTATCTCCTGAGACTTTTAGTTTCCTTGTTTTAAATACAGGTTTATTCACAGCTATATAAATGGTAGGAATGGTTAATGGCAAGATGATGTTTCTATTTAGGCAATTGCCAGGAAGTTTTAAACATTTATAACAAATGTTGGTAGAAACTTCAACTTTCTGCAACTAGAATGGAAGAGGAACATGCTGGCAAAGACTTTACTTGCAATGTATCTGAATATTGCAGTGCAAATTATTTTATTTTCTTGAAACTGTCTATTATATGCCAAAAGATTGAGTGCTGTGGAAATGGGGGTGGACAGGGGAGCGGCTTCACCTGCAGATGCAGGAGGCATTAACCTGAGACCATGGGAGGTGACATGTCAATGGGGTTATTCCACAATAGGTCATGTTTCTGCTTCTTGTTCTCAGTTGGTTCAGGCCTGCTCACATGCAGGGGCATGCTCCTAGACCGTGTTTGTGACTGGACCTTTGCTGATATACAGATACCCCTGGGCATTGTTATGTTTGCCACACCCCTGGGAACTAACCCGTTGGACATATCCAAAGACCCTTAAACCGTGCAGTTTTAAGTTTGTTATTTTATCCATCAAAGTTCTTTGTTTTTCAAGCCAGTCCATCCTTTCAGTCCCTCTTTTTGCTCCACAGACCTCTCAGGCTGGCCAATCCCTGTATTGTTCCCTCAATGGTGACCATAGTTTTCATTAGGCATGAAACCATTCAGTTTTCATTATGCAAAAACAAACAAACAGAAAAAAACAAATAAGAAGAAAAGCCTTACATGCATTTTTCATTTTCTTTCAACAGAGTACTATAATCATGAATATGACCCAAGTCTTTGCTTGGTCCCAATAACCTGAAAAGTGCTTAGACCTGGAAAAGGGTTTAATTATGTCATTGAATCAAGGTCCCTGCAAACAGGTGACTGGTGTTAAACCTCACTGTGAGTGATGTGCTCATGTTCTGTGAGATGCTGAATTCACTCCAGGGATCTGTGATTAATATGGATCAAATTTTTATTGCTTACAATGCTCCAGGTATGAGCTACGGCTGAAATTCTTCTGCAGTATTTGTCAGGACTGCGTGAAGTAATTATAAATCATATGGAAATAGTGGGCCTTGAGAGAAAAAGACTCTCAAGGATCTGTAATGAAAACCAAATCTACAAGCATTTAAAATATTCTCACTGAAGTGTTCTGAAAGAATCAAATAGCTGTATTGCTGAAACGTTTTGTGCATGAAGAGATTTACTCTCCAAGGGCAGGTTATGCTATTTCTGTATAAAGCCATTATTATTACCTACAGAACATCAAAGAATCAATACTATAGATAGTTATTTCCTTGTGTCCTTATTTAAACAAATTCTAGTGGAAAGAAGCAGAGAAGTAGATTATCTAATTTTTTGCTTTTAATGGTGTTGGGAATGAAGCATATTTAAATTCCTTGAAGAAACTTGTGTCTTGATTAAAACATAAAGGAAGAACATATCCACCAATTCAAAAAAATCACATTAGATGTTAAAAATTTTGTTAGTGATGGGCCATAGACAAATCTGTAACAGACTTCTTATTGTGCCCCAGATTTGTATTTCCTTTCTGCTTCATTTTCTGGGGGGGGTCATCAGTGTGGTGGTTTGGGGTGCAGAAGACCAGATGCAGGGAATGCTGCCTCTCCTCTGCATGTCTCTGTGCCAGGCTCCAGGAGCAATCTGAGCATCTTCCTTCTTATTCTTAGATTTTCCTCCCTCTGCCTGTGCAATGGCTGCTGCCAGCAGCCACAAATTAGCCCATTAGCCATGCTCTTCTCTGGGGATGATGTCACTGTTCAGGCTGTCTCTCTCACACTTCACAGAGTTTTTTATTTTTACCTTGATGAAAAGGATACTTTCCCTACACTTAGCCAATCACATTCAAGGATCCAGTTACACAAGTTAACTCTCTCTTACACAAATCATACCCCTCTCTGTGCTATGACTGGTCTAAAGTTTTCCTTTTTCCTGTTCATCTTCCTGAACAGAAAAACAGATCCTTGGTTTCAAAGTGTGTCTAGGAGAGAGGTGTTGCTGTTTGATGGTGCTCTGGAAGTGCATTTGGTCTCTTGCATTTGGTAGCTGGAACAATGTGAAACAATGTTGGAGATGGGGCATTGGAGGCAAAGTGATCACCCTTTGTTACTCCTTTTAAAAAGCCAAAGCTGCTGACAACACTCTCAGATAACAGTGCATTTGCTTCTGCAGGAGCCGCCGCTCCCGGGCTCCCGCCGCTGGGCTCTCCTCTCCCAGGCCTTTCCCGGGCTCTCTCCGCTCTACGCGGTTCCCACCTCTCCCGGGCTCTCCCCCTTCTCTCGGCTTTCTCCCGCTCCCGAGCTATCCCTTGTCGCAGCCCTTTCCCGGGCTGTAGCCAGTGCTTTTCTTCATCTCGCGGCGTCTCTCGCAGCCGCTCCTCCCTCTGGCAGGATCTCCCCTCTCTCGCAGGCCTGTCTCTCCTCTCCCGGCATGTCCGTCCGTTCCCGGCCCGCCCCAGCCCCCGGCCCGGAGCGCAGCTCGGGGCTCGGAGCGCAGCGGGGCCGCGGCGGGGCCGCGTCAGCCCCGTCCCGCGGGAGGAGCCGCGACACCGCAGGCGGAGCGGCCCCGGCTGCGCCGGGAGCTGTGCCTGGGCAGGGGCTGCGGCCTGTGGGAGCTCCTCCGGGCTCGCTCCGGACAATGAGAGCTCCGGCCTGTGCTCCCTTTGCACCTTCACGGCTGTCGGATGCCTTGCAGTGGAGCCGGAGTGCCCGGGCTGTTCCGGTTGCTTCTTGTCCTCAGCTCGGCAGCAAGATGGTTCCAAGGAGGGTGCGAGGGATGTGTGAGCGTCCAGCAGTCTGTCCCTGTGTCCCTGTGTCCCTGTGTCCCTGTGTCCCTGTGTTCCTGTGTCCCTGTGTGTCGGAGCTTGGTGTGTTCCCCCTGGCAGTAAATTCTCGGATATCATGAGTGGGAGCCTGGATTCACAGCCAGGCCTTTAAGTGAAGGAAACTTGGAGACATTTTTCTCTGCATTTTCTACAAAACAGCTACATTTTCCGTGAAGGTTCTGTCATACTTTTGTAATAAATGTTGTAATGTAATTCATATTAGTTTGGAAATTAATGTAGAATGAATAATGTTTGTATGAATAAAATAATAAAAATCTCGGAAATCAAGAACCAGGGAGGGAGGGACAGGGATTGCTTCATCGCAGCATTGTGACAGCCAACAAAAGCTGAGGAGCTCAGATTAACAAGTAAATAGACATAGCCCAAACGTCAAATTATGTGATATGTAGCTGCAAGGGAGATGGTTCTCTGGGAAACTGTCCAGGAAACACCCAAGGGATGAGCGCCCGAGAAGTAGCGATGATTAAGATAACCAGAGCCATCAAGAAAGATACATCTCAATGCTGGCTTCCCGTAAACCAAGATCTGCACCCATCAGAATCCATCTCTTCCCAGCCATGGTTTTGTCCAGCCCAAAGCAGAGAAAGAAAACTACATGAATATGCAGAACAACGAAAAGAAAGGAAGACCTCTGCTCCAGGCTTGGAAAAACTGTATAAAAACTGGACTGGCCAAGGGTATTTGTGAACACTGGGGGATCCAAAGCCATAGAGTTCGGATCAGAGCGTGATCACCCGGCGCCGATCCCGGGCTCGGCGTTGTCCTTTGCCATTGTGGCTGTCGTGCACTGTATGCCAGTCACAAAATAAATTATTGCTAATTTTGATTATATTTATTTCGGCTGAATCTCTTTATTATCTATAACATTTTGATTAGTTTCTGATGGACTGATGGGTTTATTTGCTGCTGTAGTAGTGGCTGAATATGAATCATCTTGAGTAATGTACTAGAAGAAATTATTACAGAGACGTGAAACATTTTTTGTTGCCCAGTAGTAGCGGCTTTCCAAAATGTTTTTTGGGTTAATTAATTCTATGCCCTGGTATTTTGTTTTGTTTTGCTTTTTTCCAATAGTTAATGAATAGCTAGCCTGGAGTTTTGAATAGGAGAATGCCCATTATGATACTTTAAAATAGAAAAGATTCCATGCAATAATGGAAGCTGGAGTTTATCTTGTAATAGAGTAAAAATGCATTTAGTGATGTAGTGGGTCATGTCTGTGTATAAATATTCAATAACTAAAGTCTTAAGAATGAAATATTGTAGGTGTATAGAAAATCTATTATTAAAAAGACTTTCTGAGTCCTGCAGTTTGTGCATCTGGGATCTCTATTTATTGCTTGCTTCTAATTATTACTGTTTCCAATTCGGTGTTGCATTTTTATAGTAGCAGTGCTGTTGCTGTTGAATCTCAACATTTGAGTAAAATCTGTCTGCAGTGATCTTGTCTTTATATTTTAGGCTGTAGTAGATCTGAGTCACTGCCATCAGGATGGAATTGTTTTTGTGAATGGTGGTGTGAAAATGCTTAAGGGCAATCTGTGACCCAAAGAGCTGCCTTGTTTGCTATTCTAAGTGCCATAGTTAAATAGTTGATGCAGGTCTGTGCAAGTCCATCTCATAACAATCCTGGTAGAATATAGTTCTGCTTTACAGATGCATCCTGTGAAAGCAAATTTGAGATGTCTTTCAAGAGATGCTCATAAGCCAGAGATTTGTAGTCTGTGTTTTGACAAGATCTGTAGAGTGATTTAGGAAGTGAGTAAATGGTGTTCTGCTCTGTTCAAAGTCTTTGAATTGTTGGAAATTCAACTGTAAAACTTTTCAAATTAAATGACCCTGGATGAAGTTGGAAACACAAGTCCTTCCCTTGAACCTTGAATGGCTTGTTCTAGCTTGTTCCTGAAAATGGTAGTTGAAGAAGATCCCACAGGAATCAAAGGAGCAGCTGGGTATATCCCTAAAAGGCAGCAGTAGATCTGAAATACCTTAGGAATTAGAGAGACATCAGTGAGCCACTTTTGAGTCAAACTGTTAGTGAAGAACCCTGTTCCAGAGAAATGTCAGCTTTTCTCAAGGAAGTTGAGCAGCAGGATATCATGGCTCATGTAGCTGGCAGGTATAAAGCACACAAAGTGGGACATTTGTAGAAATTAACCCTGATCACAACAGGATGAGGAACCCATTTCATCAGACTCTGGGTCTTAGTAAGAAATGAAGAGGCCTCTGTTTATTATGTTAGGCCAAGTTGTTCCTTGTCAAGTTGTAGCAGCTGCTTGGCAGCAGGCACTGCTTTAACTTCAGCTCATCACATCTGGAGGCAGCCCTAGAAGTGCTCTGCACCTCAGCTGGTGCCAGAGCACAGGGACACCCAGACACCTTCTTTAGACCTGTGTGTGCCATTAACTAAAGGCATCTCCCCAAACCAAGCTATCCAATTCAGCACTTAGCACAGAATATGTCACTGCCAGGGAGGTCAGCATCCAGAGGAAAATACAATTACAAAACCTAGTGGGGATTTGATATAATAGAGGAAAAATTCAAATGTTGGTACTTACCTTCATAAATGAGAATATATACTAGCTTATAGTTAAATTGTGTGCACTTTCCATAGCAGTTAAATTCTTCACTTCATGCATTCACAGCTGGTAAAGCTCTCACACAACTTTTTTTTTCTCAAGTGTAAGGAATGTCTTAGTTCAAATGAACCGTGCTGCTTCCTCTGAAAGATACAAAATTATGGAAACAGCAGATGCAAAGTCACAGTGTTAGCACAGAAACACATAATCATGGGATTATTATATGCAGGTGCTTGTATTGAAGAGCTCTGGGAATCAGGGGTACAAACCCAAATCTGACTCCAACACGGATTGGAGATGGACATGTTTTATACCTTTTTTGTTACATAACTATATATTAATTAGTAAGCCCATATTGTTTTATTGTATACATTGATCTTACCCAAGCATGTATTCTTGAAGTTTTCATCAGGACCCCCCCAAACATCCTCTCGCATAATTCTTGTTACGATTAAATAATTTCTCATTATTCTTATTATGATGTGGAGAGTTGGGGATACGCGTGCGGAAGAATTCGAGCTGTACGGTCAGTTAGGATCCCTTCCCCCCTCACGAGGTGACCTTCGGTCCTGCCTGGCCTCACCCAGCTGGACATGAGCTGAAGGAAATTACACTAACAGCCCAAGTTATAAAAACCCTTGTGACCCCTCAATAAATGCCATTTTGCTGTCCACCAAGTTGGTGTCAGGAGCAGATGGACCGAGTGGCCCTGGGGTTGGGCCGCCGTGCCGGGCTTAATCCAGAACCAGGCTGCTGCAACCTTATGATTAAACAATAATTATATTCAATTACCAAACCATCATTATATTTAACAGTCATATTATTTATCATACAATGATTTCACAGGTTTAGACAAAGCTCAGCATTCATTCCCAGAGCATAGTTCCCTTTCCCAGGCCTCTCAGACCCAACTTTTCTTTCCACTCCCTGAATCTATTGCATACAATTCCCTTCTTTTAGAAAAGTTTTAACCCTTCACTATCACTGTTACCAAGAGCAAAAGTATTAGCTGATAGGATAAGTCATGCTGTACATGGATAATCAAGAGATTTTACAATGTGGTCTAAACAATAGCAAATCTTCAATATTGAACTACATTGCTGCTGCCTCAGCAACTCCCAGATGAATGAGTGCAATAATCAACTACATCATATACTGACTTTTTCTGCCTTTCAAAACAGGATACGGTGACATTGCCAATTGTGTTTACCATTGTGCATCATGTGGTTTATTGTCATTTTATGATATCTTACAGGATTTGTTAATTTTTTTTGTACTGGCCTATCATCTGCTTTATAACCATGGCTATTTCAGAGATTTGTTTTCTTCTCAGACAGCAGCAGAATGCCAATCAGACCTATGTTTACCTGCAATGTTCAATTGCTCCTGGGAATACCTTACCATGGCAATTTGTCATTCGCAGCACTTTCTGATACTCCAGTGACAAATCAAGTGCTACTGGTTCAATACTGCAAGTTGTAGCAATGTGTTTATCTTTTAAATCTGTGGGCAGAGACTAAAATGATCAGCATTAATTATTCAGCAACATAAAAGAAGTGATGAGTTTTCAATCACTATAAATCTAATCCATAGAAAACACATTTTAAGTATGACTAAGATGAGCTAGATAAGCTCTTTTTCTTGTTATCAATTGATTTTTTAATCTTCAGGATCAGTGTCTCTTATCTCCATCCTTTATGAGATCTTCACATTAACTGCTGTACAATATCCCACAGATAATTTGTGCAACCCTTCTCTTAATAATGTCTGTTGCTTACTACTGATTACACGACATTTTTTTTTTTTTTTTCCTTCGGTGACAATTAAAATTATTGTTTGTATGCTCCTAAACTAAACTTCATCTGCGTGGGTGTGGAGCTGCTCATGAAGGAATAGCGAGGGGATCAGCCAGCCAATCAATGTGATTGATAAAGCATAATCCAACTTTATTGAGAGCAGTTTTATAGCCCAAAATAGCATAAATCAGCATTATTCATATCAGTACAAACTTATTGGTTTTTACTATGTACGCCTTCTCTTATTATTGGTTATTACAAGTATGAGATAATCACACCTACTGAATTTCTAGCCAAAAAGCATACGTGCTATCCCGCTGCTCCTACTTCCCTTATTCTTACACTTATTGCTATATAGTGTCCGTCCCAGGGTTAAACCTCGCTTGCTACGTGCTTCCCTGGAAGTTAAGGCCTTGATTGAACAATAGGCATATGTATTACTTATCGACTAACTCTGCAAATTATTCTAGCTCTATTGCTTTTGCAAAAGTCTCTTAAAAGCAAACACTGCTGCTCAGCAAAATCTGCTTAAGAGCAAGGCCTAGCTACTACTTAGCAGGAGCTGCTCTCCTGCAACAAGGCCTCAGCCGAGCCATATCCACAGTTGTGTCCATGGCTTTCTAACCAATTCTCAACAATTCCCCCACTTTTATTTTATGCAAGAAAAGCATGACTCATGGCAGACTCTGCCATGTGTGTCATGCTTTTCTGCAAACATTGAAAAATGCACAGAACAAGCAGAAGTACAACCACAATTTCAAGTGCAATTATTATAAGGTGCTGTAAAAGAGATGTCAGCCATGGCCCCAAATGTAATGACTTTAGCCAATCAGTTAAACGCAATGCAGTGTATTCTTGCAAGTGAGTAGTCAGCTGTTTCAAATCACTTATTTGTTTATGAATGGACACAGAATGATCAGAAAGGTTCATACAACACATTCCTTCAAAGTCTTCACATCCATGGCCTTGTGCTAAAAGCAAAAAATCTATAGCTGCTCGGTTTTGCAAAGTAGCATGACAAACAGAATCAATGTCAGTCAAAAGTTGTGGTAGAGCTATAGATGCAGCCTTAGTCTGTTTTGCTAACCAACAGCCAAGTTTATCACTTTGAGATAAAGCTCTCGCACTAGCAGCACTTGGAGTAAGAATAGATGCTGCTATAATTTGTGCAGTTGACCAAAATTTGACATTTTCCTGACAGTCAGATTTGTAAGCATGAGCCAATCTTTTAATGTGAAGATGTCTTCAACGTGCCTGTAAAATCATTGACACATTAGGAGTAAACAAGGTAAGTCTTCTTAAGGTACATGGTGCTCCCCTCAATCTAGATGGTATGCCTGGCCAAGCTCTGTCCCCACAAATCAAATACACTCCTTGGGGCAAGGCAGAAGGAGTGTTTGTGGACTCTGAGATAGTAGCAGAAGTATAATTGCACCACAGTGAAGCATTTCGATACACTGAAAGAGATGCATTTACCAAAACTGTGTCGGGCTGATGTGAAGATTTTCTAGAGTGATTGAACATCACACATGCATCAGCTGGAGGTGACCCCATCAATTCCAATTCTTGGGGTTCTAAAGATGCATGCTTTAAATATGGAACCCATGAGTCCCAAAAATTAACATTGTTCTTCGGATTTGAAATGTTACAGACTGAAAATGCATCAGGACATGGCCAGGAATCAAGTGGGATACCAACCAAGCATGTAGAAAAAGGATTACCTGGTGTTGACAAAGACAAGCATATAGCATCTTGCCCAGTCTTATTTGCCAGGGTAACCCACACATTAGTTTTGGGTTGTGTTGGTATCCATGCTTCAGTCAGGATGAAAGAAGAGATTAGCATCTCTAAGATTACCATGCCTAGATTTAGGCTGAAGATGCCCCTTAATAACATCATCCCATTGGTGTTCTGGTATACAACAGTGACGTGTAATATCTGGGATAGCCCGAGAACAGACAGATTTTAGTACCACTGTAGCAGCAAACCACTCTATCTGTTGGATAGTAAACAAGAGACGCCAACGTACTAAAAATCGATACCTGTTCCTACAATTTTCAACAACATACCCTACAGTTACAAGAGAAGGTTGCCAGCAACCACGTTGTTTGCCTTCTGAGGAAAAGTGAGTGTCAATTAATGCCAAAGCTTCTCGCTGCCAATTAGTATGTTGCAGCTTTTCAGTACAAATAAGACACACAGGTTGCCATAAGTGTGTTTGATGTAACCAACACTTTTCCTTACATCTACCACATTTTATCAATACCCATGCACCTCTCTTGCATTTTTTATTACAGCTTAAGCATTGTCTCTTTCCCACTCCAATTTGATCAGCAAATAATGAAGGTTGGTAAATAGCAAACTCTTCCAAATCAGAAAGAGTTGACCACTTAATGTTTCTCTTCAGAAGACTCTCGAGTTGTTGGACCAAGGGTTGTGCTGCCAGATGATCCCTCAGTCACTCTCTCTCCTCTTGTTCCTCTTCTTCCTGGGTCTGAGGTGGAGGAGGTGCAGCCTCCGTCATCAATCACTGGACGAATCCATTTGCTGGGTACCCAAATGGGTCCTGTGGGAGCAATAACATACACGTAACCTCTACCCATATATTGTACCTCAGCAGGTCCTTGCGTCCTAGGTTGCACAGATGTAAAAAAGCCATTTCAAAACAAGTGTCTGATGATCCACTGTGAGCTGTGTGAGAGCACCCATGAGGTGATCATTTCCCTGAAAAATAGTAATGTCAATGGGTACATCCTCCACTCTCCGAGAAACAGCTCTTTCAGAGATAATTGTAGCCAGTTTTTGTAAAATCCATGTCCAACCCCTTCAACTGCCTCCAGACGATTTTGCAGTGGCCAATCAGATGGCCAATGACACTTAGCAACAATGGTAATGTCAGCACCTGTATCCAATAAGGCTCAAAGTCACCTTTCCTGTTGAGCAAAACGTTATATAGCCTCCAAAACAGAACGCTGATCCATTGTAAGAGTAAGTAATACCAAACCTCCTGTAGATCCAAATCCACCAGTTCCTCGCAGTGGTCCTTGGGCCTCCTTAATTAGCTGCTGTTGTGGAATCAGCTGAGCTATGCGGCTTTCTGCAGGAATACTGATAGGAGGAAAACCTGTATGAACCATAATCATAATTTCACCTGTATAATCCGCATTGATAACTCCAGGTTCAACAGTTAGTCCCTGTAAAATAGTTGAAGATCGTCCCAATAATAAAGCTCCATAAGATTGTCCATTTAAAATTAAAGGTCCACAAACCCCAGTAGGAACCTTTAAAGGTTTAGGGTCTTTAAGTACAATGTCTATTGCGGCTGCCAAGCCCAGGACGAGGCTCCCTCTTGAGGCTGGCTGAAGTTCACCGGCAGGGAGCAAGGAACCTGTTGCGGTGGCTGGCTGACGTTGGCAGGCAGGGAACAAGGAGGGGCTACCGGAGGTACTTGGGTGACTTGGTATGCAGTCGGTGTCTTCGCGCCGCCTCCCCTCACGCTCGTCTGTGCAATGTGAATTACGCTGACAGTTACGGCACCAAACATTTGTAGTTTGACAGTCTCGTTGTATGTGGCCATTCTGCCCACATGGAAAACATCTCACATTGGAGTGAGACTTGTCAGCAGTCTGAAATTTATGTGTCTTTAATGGCTCAAGTGCAGCAACAGCAAAAGCTTGATCCTGAGACTGCCTGCCTTTTAGAGTGAATGTTAAATCCTTAACAGCCTCAACTAACAGAGCTTGAGTTCCTTGTTGAATTTTACTCATACGATCTAACAAATCCACTACAGTCCAATCACCTGATAATGTAGCTATTATTGATCTTGCTTGTGCATTCCTATTTTGTATAACAATTCCTTAAGCTGTGGCCCCTGCATATATTGAGGTACTCCTGCTCTCTCTATTGCTGCAGTAAGCTTGTCCACAAAACTAGAGAATGACTCCTGTGGACCTTGTCTAATATGCATATAGGATGGTAATTCTCCTCTCTCAGTTCTAACTGAATCATATGCAGCCCTAGCTAATCGCATTGCCTCCTTTACTATATCTGGGCCCAATAATGCTTGGGCGTCTATCCTGGCAAATTGACCTATTCCCATAAATCTGTCCATTGTGACCCCCCTAAGTGGATCATTAGGTGCCTTTGAATACGTGCAGCTTCTTCACATAAAGCTTGAAAATGAGCCTGCCATAGCATAAACTGTGATTGTGTCATAATTAGTTTAAAAACATTTTTCATGTCCTCTTGTAACAATAGTCCTGAACCCCAAATATAATTAAGCACTTGTTTTGTAGGCTCCCCCTGTATTCCTGCCTCATTTACTGTACTACGTAATTGCATTAACAACTTCCAATCCAAAGGAGCTATTGTTACCTGCATGCCTTCTGCAGTAGGAGAATATGTAAGCAGAAATGCCTGCTGTTTAACTATCGAGTCTCCCTGTAATTTTGCAACAAAATTTTGGTCCCCAGCTGCTATTGCTTCCCCCATGATTTTATTCCAATCTCTAGCCTCAATTTCTACTTTTATCTTTGCTTTTTCCTCAACTTCCTTATCTGAAACTTGCTCAGTTTGCTGTTTTGTTATGTCCGTGGGAGAGGCAGAGGGCTCTGCTACAGAAGGAGACTGAACAGCTGCGTTAGAAACAGATTTTTGTGGCACTGTAAATTGTGACAGAGTGGGTGGATCTGGAAGATTATTTTCTCCAAAAACATACATACCAGCTTGTGCAGCTCGCTCTGCAGCAAGAGGTTTACCATCTAAACGTACGGACGCAACAGCAGCAATTTTTTTCTCAGCCTGATATGCTTCTAAAGAGTTAAAGATAGCCTGCCAAGGCTGAACTAGCCTTTTAGCTGTCTTATCTTTCCGAATGACCTCCCAAGCTAAACAATCTCCTAGTTTTTTCCACTCCTCAACTGTAAAAATCTCCTCAGGAGCAAAAAATCCTTTCTCCCTAGCATAGTCTAATAACTTTAGTAAGTCCTTCTTATAATCTATTTCCACTTTTCACTTTTCTAAAAAGCATTTAAATAAATTAAAAGCCGCTTGTCCTGTCTGCTTAGCCATAATTGCCCTTTCTTTTTTTTTTTAGTTTTTTAAACTAACGAAGGGGGCAGTTCAGGAATCAAAACTTAATTTGCGTGCACACATTACATTGCAGCCTTTACCACAGTCCTGTGAAACGCTGTACGGTGGCGTAATCGGCGAGCCTCCGGAATGTGGAGAACCAGGCACGGAAACCAGCAGTATGCCAGCATACAGGAATCTTTGCCCTCCAAGTGCTGCAACTTGGAGCTTCCCCACTCGCTTACCTCCGACGGTGCGGTGGAACGAGCCCGATGGTTAGAAGGCCTTAGGGTCGGAAGCCACTTGTTCGGATGCCACTGCGGGGGTGCGGAGCCGCTCGTGGAGGAATAGCGAGGGGATCAGCCAGCCAATCAATGTGATTGATAAAGCATAATCCAACTTTATTGAGAGCATCAGACAGTTTTATAGCCCAACATAGCATAAATCAGCATTATTCGTATCAGTAAAATCGTATTGGTTTTTACTATGTATGCCTTCTCTTATTATTGGTTATTGCAAGTGTGAGATAATCACGCCTAATGAATTACTAGCCAAAAAGCATACGTGCTATCCTGCTGCTCCTACTTCCCTTATTCTTACACTTATTTCTATGTAGTATCCGTCCCAGGGTTATACCTCGCTTGCTACGTGCTTCCCTGGAAGTTAGGGCCTTGATTGAACAATGGGCATATGTATTACTTATCGACTAACTCTGCAAATTATTCTAGCTCTATTGCTTTTGCAAAAGTCTCTTAAAAGCAAACACTGCTGCTCAGCAAAATCTGCTTAAGAGCAAGGCCTAGCTACTACTTAGCAGGAGCTGCTCTCCTGCAACAAGGCCTCAGCCGAGCCATATCCACAGTTGTGTCCATGGCTTTCTAACCAATTCCCAACATTCATCACACCTGCAAATTTTTTAATCAATCAATTTTTGAAATAACAGTAGTATTTCTCTTCCTGATTTCACTAAGAAAGAACAAAATATGAGGCTAGAAAAAAAAAACATTGATGAGAATTTTTTTGTGTATGAACATTTATTCAGCTGATACTTCATACCTGTGCACATATACATTGTTTTTAGATAACAGTGTATTTAACCAAGGGTTTAGAAAGTGATGTGAAGTAATTATCAGCTCATTGCTCTCTTCCCTTCCTTTAAGCATTCTTTTCCTAAAAACCATAGAGAGTTGTAAATGATAAAGAAGTTCCATGAGTCCAGTGGATAACTGACATCAAAATCAAAAGCATACACATGCCTTGTTTACGAGCAATAAAAAGAGAACAGAAGAGAAATCTCAGTTTTGATTCCTGGACATTAATCAAATTTAAAGGAAATATTGCACAGAATGAAATACAATTTCAATTAAATTAAATAAATAGCGGACGTTTGTTGTTCTTTGCCTCCCCTTTGGCATCTGGAGGAAGAGAGCGAGCCAGAGGAGGTTTTGCTGCTGGTGTGGTGCTCTGCAGACAAACGGCAGTGTGAGGGGCAGGGAGTAACCTGTCATTTAAAACCTTTTTGCTCCTGATAAATGAGACATATTTGACAGTACTCTGTATGGTTCTGAATCAGATATTCCACCCTGGCTGCAATAACCAAGCAGTCTTCTGTCTGAAGATCTCAACTTTTATGTGATTAAAGCCTCTGAAATGCAAAATTTGAAAATAAAACCTGATCCCTTTACTCCTACTGACGTGAACACTGAAGTTTTACAGAGGTTTCTGGCTTGCCAGGTGAAGCCAATGCAAACGCTGCTGCTGCTGCTCTGCCAGAGAGCCCCGGCTGGGCAGGGATGGCACCCACTGTGCCGCTGCTTTGGAGCCAGTAATGACAAGTGGCAGGAAATGAGGGGGCCTTTGCCTGCACCAGCACTTATTGACGCGCTGGGGCCGCCTTCAAGACACAGCTTCGGCCACCACAAAGTGAAGCAGCGGAGACGGCAGGAAAACGCTTCCTTTGCAGCCTGGGTGTGTGGGGAAAGAAGGAGCCGAGAGGCAGGAGGAGCAGCAGGGCCCGATGGCTGCTCCGTGCCTGCAGTGAGGGGCGGCTGCCGCTGGGGGCGCCACGGGAAGGGAAGGGCCCTGCGCGGGGCGGGCGGGGCGGGGCAGCCGCCAGGGGGCGCCTGGGGCGGGGCGGGGCCCCTCTGTGAGGGGGGAGAGCCTCGGGCAGCTGCGGAGCAGCGCGGAGCCGCGGCCGGGGCTGTCCGTGCGCAACGCACAGCGCCGGGGCACGGACAGCGCCGGGGCACGGACAGCGTGAGTGCGGGCTGCCCGGGAAGGGAATCTCCCCGGGGAGGGCAGCGTTTGGCGCTTGGGATTGCCAGCGCTGCGCTGAGCTGGCAGGGCACAGAGCCTCCTCAAGCACCAGAGCCTCCTCTCCAGGCTTCCTGCAGTGCCTTTGCTCACAGGCTCCAGTCAGCCAGGCTGGGGGCAGGCCCCGCTGATGTAAAAAGAGCTTCTGTCCAAGAGAAAAAAGGACAGAATCCAAACCAGAGAGGCTGGCTCCCAGCCTTAGTTCCCAGGCTGAGATCCTAACAGGTGGAGGCAGGATTCCTCTACTTCCCAGAAAGATGCAGAAATAGGGCATGAGCACACTATCTGCCTCTTACCTTCATGTCCATGAGCTTGCTATTGCAGGCCAATATAGCTCATACCCATATTCATCCCTTCTCCCAGAGTCTTCAGCTTGTTGGGATTTACCCCCTGAGAGCAGCTTGGGAATGCTGCCTGCTGTCACAGGGCTCTGTTCCTTCCAGAAACTCCAAAGACTCACTTAGGTACCTCCTTTCTAAAACATGGCCTGGGTTAATTGTTAAAAAGATGAGCAATGGAAGCTGTTCCTCAGAAAAGGTCAGTCCCTCTAAAAAAATGCTGATTCCAGTGGGATCTAGGCCCAAGTGTAGTTCTCAAGATCACTTAAGCTCAGGGTTTCAGAGCCAAGACAATAGCAGGCTGCTTGGCAGGCCTCCACCATCTCAAGCACTCAGCTCTGTGAGCTGTGCAGGCCAGAAAAGAATAAACTATGTTTCTCAGAAAAAACTCAGGAAAAAAAGCTCAGAAAAACCAGGATCAATCTGCCTAGCTCTTGCCGGCCAGAAATGAGAGTGCAGCAAAGGATTGAAAAATGGAGTACCAGGCAGCACGTATCCAGCATGCGCAGGATAGAGATTTAAAAGCCACCTCCATGGAGGAATCTGACTTCACAGGTTTCCTACAAGCCCAAGGGAAGGGGTTTCTGCAAAGGCCTCAGGAGTGCCTTCAGTGTTGGACAGAGAATGTGTTCAAGAGAAGGGCTGGCTTGGGAGATGGAGGAAGTGGAGAGAATGGGCAAATGTGCCCATGGCTGCACCCACAATGTGAGGGCCACTCCAAGGGCACCCCTGCCATGCACAGGACACGGGCACTGCCCCGTGCAGAGGATGTGTCCCTGCCATATCGACAACACAAATGCTGTTCCAGTGTCAGGCAGACACTTGTGGGTGTTTGTTACTCGGCTTTATTTGCCCATTGAAGTATCCTTCATACTTCAACAAGCCCTACAGTTTGCTGGTTGATGTTAGCCCTGGAGGAAAAGGGCAGAAATGACATGCATTCCAATTTAGGGAACTGCCTGGGACATTTCCAAAGCATGATTTCATCCATAGAATTTCAGAAAGTGTTCTCAGTTTTAGTCAGAAACATTGGTGGCGGAAATACTGGGTGTGTGTGCTTGGTGCCTGTTTTGTGTTACTCTTGGATCCTTTGAGCTGTGGGTTATGGACTGCAAGGGCGTTTTGTGCTGCCTTGGCACAGAGGAGAATTTTCTGGGCTTTTCTTTGGCAGTAGCTGTAGAGAAGGTTTGGTTGCTGTGCATAAATTCACACCCCAAGCTGGAGCGGTGGCTATTGTGATGTCAGCGGAGGCTGCCACGTCACAGAGGTGTCAGCAGCAGGTTGCTCTGATGCACACAAGGCCTCAGCGTTCAGAGCAGCTCTTGGCGTGCTCGTTGCAGGAGGATCCTCTATTGAGGGGTTCTCAGGCAGCAGTCTGTGCCCTGACAAGGGAGTCTTTCTACTTTGTGTGATTGTTGCAGGAGGATCCTCTGTTGAGGGGTTCTCAGGCAGCAGTCTCTGCTCTGACAAAGGCAGTCTTTCTACTTTGCCTGGTGTTGTATGAGTCTGAAGACTCACACAGGCATCCTTTAGTCTTCTTTTCCTCTTTTCCTTGCCCAGTCTGGGCACTTGTGCAGGTGGGTTTCTTTCCCAGTTTTCTGTTTTGTTTTCCAGCCCATGGACATGAGCAGCCCTGCTGAAATGATGGAGCAAGTCCATAGAGCAGTCGGCAGGGCTTTTTCAGCAATGTCACCCCGCAAAATTTTTAATGGTCTGAGACGTAAGTAGAAGTTTTTTCCTTTGGGCAGCACGTTGAAACACAAGTGTAATTTAAAAAATGCCATAAGTTTGGTAAAGCTCCTGCCAACAGCTTCAGCTAAGGAATAGGTGTCTCCTGCCCAGCAGGGTGTGGAGAACTTCCAAAATGCAGACTGGGAGAGATTTGGAGGCCTTCTAAAAACTGTGCGGTTCTCTCCAGAACTGAGGGAAAGCATCTTTCTTTCTGCTTGGAGTCCTTAAAGGATGTGCCTGTCTCACTGCTCCATCGCTGTGTGCTACAAGAGCCATTGGCTTTGCGCTGAAGGTCAAACTGCTCAGCAGCTTGTGTGTGCTCCTGAACCCCGGAGCTGGGCCTGTGCTGTGTCCCAGCAGAACCTCAAGTGCTAGCAGGGGTTTGGGGAAACTTTTCTGGGGAATTGTTTAGGGCAACCACATGGGAAATAGTGCATGTAATTCAGAAAACAGAAAAAAAAGTCCTGGAAGAATAGAGAAAAAAGCTGCTTTAGCTGTAGGGTGAACAATGAGCTACAATGTAGGCACTGATTGCAACCCAGGGTATTGCCCTGTAGCCTTGCTTGCTGTGCTAAAGCATGTTGCTCCTAGAGGGATGCTGTGAATGGAAAATGCTCTCTGCTTGGGTGGCCTTGTTCTGTGGGATTCCTCAGTCCAGACAGTTTCTAACAGCACCTCATTCCCCTTCCCTTTCCCGTCGCAGGTCGCCTCAAACGTGGAAGGAGTCAAGTCCATGGTTCGGTGAGTGGGAGGGGCACCCTTGACAATGCTGGTGTCTGAGAATTGTGGAGCAAGCTGTGGGCTTGGCCTGCTGCAGTAGAGTGCCACCCCAACAGACTGAAAGAAAGCCTTCATCAATGTCAGCATGAGCACTACCAAAAGGATACCATCAGCATCCCTTCTTTTGTATTGAAGAGGTTTCAGTTCATGAAAGTCAACTTTTGCAGAGAGGAGGCTGCATGATAATTGTAAGGAGGCTGAGATATCTCCTTCAGAAACACATGCAGTCCCGTCCAAACATTAGTCTCATCAACCTACGTGAATTAAGATTTAGTGACTGAGCATTCCGCTTGGATCCAAATTCATGACTTCTCCTTAGGACAGAGTGGGATAGGGCTCAGGACAAAAAAAGTTCTGAAAGACAGGTTACTCCCTGTCCCTCACACTGCTGTCTGTCTGCAGGGCACCACACCAGCAGCAGAACCTCCTCTGGCTCGCTCTCTTCCTCCAGATGCCAAAGGGGAGGCAAAGGACAACAAACGTCCACGGGCTGCCAGTCCAGGGCCTGAGCATCCTGAAGCAGTGAGTGGAGCTTTGGCTGGTACTGTGGAAAGCTTTGGTGCAGGCCAGAGCTGCAGGTTTCTGATCAGGCAACGCTTGCCCTTTGTGGCTGAAGATGCTGAGGGCTGGAGTTCTGCCATGACGCGGCCCTTCAGCCCAGCCACTGACATGTGGGAAAAGGGATGTGAACTTTCACATGCAGGCATCATTTTCCTGGCATTGTGACAGGGACTGTGAACTTCTTTTGGTGTTAGATGAACAGTAGCATGATGTCATTTAGTGCTTCTGGTGTGAAAGTGAGCCTCTTAGTGTACGATCAATATCTGCCGCACAACAGCTTTCACCTTCAGCTGAGCTGTGTCTCTGCTTGCTGCTTCTCCCAGCTGTCAGAAGCCAACTTCCCTGCTCCTTATTGCTTGTTTGTACTTTTTCCCTGCCCATTCCTTGCAGGCCCCAACAGGAGAGCTGCTTGCCAGTCGGGACTGCTCGGTCAGGCAGGAAATTGGAGCGGCAGGAGAGCACGGGTAGAGTGTGCAGGCCCGGGAGTTTCAGGTGTGTGCTGAGATTTCCTCACTTTCACTGCACAGGGTGGGCATTGCTGGGCATTAGGAGGCCCAGCGTCAAAGAACAAATTTGGTTTTCTCATCATTGGACTTGCTCAGCACAGAGGGGAAGGCAGTCGTGGGCAGGTCTGGCTGCCAAGCAACTTACAGCAAAGCTGCCTCATGAGACTCACTTCTCAAACCTTGATAAAAAGCATTCCAGAGTGGACCAGGGTAGAAGCAAGGGAGGTTGAGGCTGGGCCTTAGGAGAAATGTTCAATCACAAATT
>NW_027635724.1:0-57844 GCF_903797595.1 Erithacus rubecula | reverse complement strand
GCGGTACTGCTGCATAGCCACGCCAGAAACGAGGTACCACATACACCCCCTGTGAACTCTCACAGAAACGGGGGTGTGCATTTATAAGTGCGTGGGACTGCCCATAGACTTGCTGTGTCCAGTGTTGTTTAGGGCTGTTTGTATGTAAATTCGCTTTTCATAAGATGGTGACGTTGCAACTGGAGGAGAAAGGCAATTTTTAGCAGTTGGTCCGTAGATGACTGTATGGTGTCCGGAGGGTTCCCGAATCTTGTATTGGTTCGCTGTTCCAGGGGCTTTTTCTCTTCAAGGGAACTCCCCTGAAGAGTGGTGTTTCGGGAGCTTTGCAATTTTACATGTTGGGCGCGTTCTTTCAATTGATGGACAGGAGGGGAGCAGCAGCAGCCAGGCTGGAAATGAGGCAGGGGAGAGGGCAGAAGTGGGAAGTAACAGGGAACAAACTGGAACAGGGAATACAACGAACTGGATTTAATGAAGGGAATACAACAACCGGATTAAAGAATGAACTGGGGTCATACAGAACAGTGTATCACATGACAAGGTAAGTGACAATTCCAACTCTCTAACAATCCTCACTGACAGCCTTCAGGGGAGATCATTTATCACAGTGCTGTAGCTCAATATTAAATCTGGTTTTTGCTGATCCCGTGCTGGGGATTTTTTAAATGCTCTCAGCCCCTGGCTCATAACAGGGTGAAGGAGCCCTGGCCCAGGCTCTGGCCCTGGGACACGGGGATGCTGCCGGGGGGGTCCCTGTCCCCCTGTGCCACCCCCAGGGCCCGGCCCCTGTCCCCGTGTCAGGCTCTGGGGTCGATCTCATGGAACATCCTCTGGGGGAGGCTGCGGCACCGGGGGCGGGGGGACCTGGGGGGACAGGGGACCCCCCTGTGCACGAGCAGCGTTGGACTGTGAGGGGGGAACGGGGCAGAGTGACCTCCCCAGTGACCTCACACAGCCCTGGGATGTCACACATCTCTGTGATGTCACACAGCACCCTATGATGTCACACAGCCACTGTGATGTCACACAGCACGCTATGATGTCACACCATGCCCCATGATGTCACACAGCCCCTGTGATGTCACACAGGTCTGTGATGTCACACAGCCCCTGTGATGTCACACAGCACCCTATGATGTCACACCATGCCCTATGATGTCACACAGCCCCCAATGATGTCACACAGCAGCCTATGATGTCACACAGTCATTGTGATGTCACACAGCCCTGTGATGTCACACAATCCATGTGATGTCACACAGCCCCCCAATGATGTCACACAGCCACATGTGCTGTCACACAGCCCTGTGATGTCACACAGCCCTGTGATATCATACACTCTCTGTGATGTCATATAGCCCCTGTGATGTCATGCAGCCTCTGTGATCTGTGAAGTCACAGTCATTGCTGTCATGTCAGACAATCTGCCCTGGGATGTCACATGGCCATTCTGTGATGTCACATCCTGCTCCAGGATGTCACAGCCCCTCTCTGATGTCACATAGCCACCCTGTGATGGCAGAACACACTCTCTGATGCCACAGCCTTCTCTGGGACATCACACAGCTGCTCTGTAATGTCACAGCCTGCTGTCTGATATCACAGAGCCACCCTCTATAATGGCACAGTCTCCTCTGTGACCTCACTGCCCTCTCTATGGTGTCACACAACCATCCAGTGCTGTCACAGCCCACTCAGCAATATTGCAGCCTGTTCCGTGATGTCCTTTTTGCTTTGCAACAATTATTTTCTATTGATATGAAACAATAATTTTGCTAATATAGTTGCAATTTAGTTAGCATGAATCACATTTATCACAGTCCCTTAATAGAGATATACCCTTCCCTGCCGTGATTTTGGCTTTGGGATTCAGGTTGTATGGGGGGAATGCCTGTTTGTGGGGGATGGTATTTCCTGTAAGTCTTGGTGTTCAGTCCCCTGCCACTGCTGGTCATTGTGTATTTTAGAGTAATGCTGCCGTCTTGTGACAAAAGTTGTAATTGCAGCAAACTGGTAATCTTGTTCTGTGTCGATACTCTGACTGTGTTGTTGGCTGCTTTGTTTTAGTTTGCTCAGAAGTGGTAGTTAAGATTGACCCCAAGCTGGAATAGCCCAGCTGTGTAGGCAGGCTCTTTCCATGTGGCTTCAGCGTGAACCAGAAGAGTTTTGAATACAGAGGGGAACCGGACCACTGTAGGGTGAAAGGACAATGTGAGCTTGGCAAGAGAAATTAAAGGAACTTCCTACCTGCAGTGCTGTGCCTTTGACCCTTGGGAATTTAAGATACAAGGGGCTCATATTTGTGGACTGTCAGAATTACAGTGTGGTGGTTTGAGCATATTTTGAATTGATGAATAGAAAGGATCCCCCTCCCTCAGTGGTTTGGGCAGGACCCTTGGGAATTTCTGAATCCAGTGAACTATTGTATAGAAAGAGGAAATGCTCAATTTTATCTGGAAGGTATATATAGAACTTCAACAGGGAGGTTGGTAGCTTTGGATTGGGAGCAGGCTACGTAAGAGGATCTGGACATTCAAGAGAGAAGTGGAATAGCTTGTTTTTGCTGGTGTTATGGGGCATTTGGTTGGCACCCCGCGTGGTTACTGTTACAGTGTAGGACTTGTGAAAAACGTTGGTATTGCTTCTCTGAGAGACGACAAGCTCTATGCCCTCAGTGTAAATGGAGGCATCCTAACCAAGCTGATTTTGAACCTGAGATCCTAAAGTTTGTGGCAAATCACATTCAATCCCTGCAGCCTGGGCGTGTGTGTGGGAGGAAGATTGGGAAAGAACTGTGAGAGATTGCAAAGAGAGATTTGGGTGGAAATGGGACAGGACAAGAAGGAGGAGGTAATGGGAACTGAACAAAGTAGGGGATCCCTAAAGGCAGTCCACTAGGCTGCATTATTGCACATTGGAAAGATGTTGCTGGGCAAGAGGATTCAGAAAACAGAGAGACCTTATTAGATTCTGCAAGGACTCGTGCCCCTTTATATAAATTGGACAATTGAGCAAAGTGGACACCTAGTGGAACTTTGGATTGTAACACACTATTACAGCTCATGCTACTTCTTAGGAGAGAAGTGGGAGAGGTATCATATGCCGGTACGCTTTTCTCCCTTTGAGATGACCCTGAATGGCAGAGGGACTGTGGGATCAAGGCTCCAACTGACCCTCTGGTATTGGCCCTAAGAGAAGGAGAATTAGAGTAAGAGACGAAAGTTTAAGTGGTGTTGTTCAGTGTGCAGTATAGGGCAGAGATGTACAATATCAGATAGGTTTACCAGACTGTGACTCAGGAGTGAGATCTGGAGGACAATTTGCTCAAGGCTCCCCACATAAGACAGGGAAGGGATGAGGATGAGGATGCAGACTCAGAGGATGCAGATTCTTCTCTGACCATACACCGGACTAGACAACAGACACAGATATTACAGGCACCTGTATGAGACACAGTGGGACCAGAGGAAGAAATGGTATTAGTTGAAGTTCCCTTCTCCACAATCAATGTGGAGGCATGGGAAAAGATTGCTAAAAATTATGCAGTGATACAGTTAACACTGCTAAATGTCTGCAATACAAAACAAAAAAATCCAGATTGGCACGATATGCAATTACTAGTGGATGCAGTGACCAAGACCAAAAAATAATTAATTATAAAAACAGCAGTGGATCTGGCAGAAGATTATTACAAAACCCGGCAATTGGATGTGAAAGATTATTTCCCATTCCAAAATCCACAGTGGGACCCAAACAGATCAGCTGAATCGAGAGAGTTGGAAAGTTATCAGGAGTGGTTTGCAAAGGGGATGGAAAGGGCCATTCCCAAAACTATGAATTGGTCAGCTTTATATTGAATCAAGCTGGGGCCCTCTGAGTCACCATCTAAATTCCTCGATGAATTAATGTATGTAATGGGCTGCCACACATCACTGGACTCTGAGTTTGATTTAGGGATACAGCAGCTTGTTGATTTATTCCTGGGTCAATCTATGGATGACATAAAACGTAAACTTCAAAAGCTTCAGGGGAAGGATGGGACGAACTTAGAGAGACATGGACAAGGTGTGGAGAGTCTTTAGTAACTGGGAAGAAGGATATAAACAAGGAATGAGGAAGTTCGTAGCTGTCATAAGTGAGAGGGAGAGAGGAAGATGCAGACAGGGATCACCTAGATAAGGTCTGTCCCACTTGGGCAGAGACCAGCGTGTGATCTGTAAGAAATATGGTCACTGCAAAAATTAATGTCCAGAATGAAGACAGGGTGACCCTCAGGAAAAGGGAGACCAGGAAAAGGGAAAAGTGATTGCACATGTGAAAGAAGACTGAGGAGGACCAGGAGATCTCACTGAAGGAGATCCACTGGTTGTAAGTTAAAGCTGGGGAGAAAGGGAAAAAAAGTGGAATTTCTAGTTGACATGGGGGCAACATATTCAGTTCTGAATTAAACTATGGCACCTGTGGAGAAGGATTATATTACAGTAATAGGAAGGACTGGCCAACTTTAAAAAGCATATTTTTGCAAACCATTAAGGTATAGTCTTGGGAAGCAATAGGATATTCATAAATTTCTCTATCTGCCCAGTTTCCTGAGACAACTTTTAGGGAGACACTTGTTAGAACAATTACAAGTAACCATTAAATTTTAAAATGTGGAGGTTATTCTGGAGGTAAATGATGAACAGTACATAGAGGCATCAATTTTGATGTTAACAGCTGCTCATATGGACGGAGAAATTAGTGAAGAAATAATAAATCAAGTGTTTCTGGGAGTGTGGACCTCCAATGTACCAGGGAAGGTGAGCAATGCACCTCCTATAGTAATTAAACTGATGGAAAAAAAACCCAATCAGTTAGAATTAAACAGTACCCCTTGAAAAAGGAAGATAGGGAAGGAATTAGTCCAATAGTTGAAAATTTCTTGCAATTCGGGTTGTTAAAAAAGTTCCCATCTGAGTTCAACACTTCCATTTTACTAGTCCAAAAACCAGATGAGTCATATGGGATAGTACAGAATATAAGGGCTGTTAACAAAATAACTGAAGATCTCTATCCCATGGTAGCAAACCCATACAGTTGGCTAATGTGCCTAACACTAGAGCTAACTTGGGTTACCTTTTTAGACTTGTAAAATACCTTATTTTGCCTCCCTCTCCATGAAGACAGCCAGAAAAATTTTGCATTTGAATGGGAAAATTCTAAAGTGGACATAGATCCCAGCTCACATGGATGGTGTTGCCTCTGAGATTTAAAAACTCTCCTACTCCGTTTGGGGAACAACTTGCCAAAGATCTGGAATCCTGGGAGGCTTCCCCAGAAGGAGGAAAGCTACTGAAGTAATGGATGATATCCTCATAGCCACCCAGATGAAAGAGGCATGTGTAGCCTGGACAGTAAGCCTCCTAAACTTTCTAGGACTTCAGGGATACAGGGTATCAAAGAAAAAGACCCAGGTAGTGAAGCAAAAGGTAATTTATCTGGGTTATGAAATTAGTGTGAGACAATGGACTCTAGGTCAAGATCACAAGGAAGCAATATGTCAAACCCCAAAACCTCAGACAGCAAAGGAACTGTGGACATTCTTAGGAATGACAGAGTGGTGTAGACTGTGGATACACAGCTATGGGTTGCTTGCAAAACTTCTCTATGCGCTCATTGCAAAAGAAAACGGAGATCTCTAGCAGACAAAAGAGGCCACGTGGGCCGTTCACCAGCTGAAGAATGCTGTAATGCCAGCTGGAGCTCTCAAACTCCCAGGTGTAAGCAAACCATTCTTTCTGTTTTCCCTTGAGAAACAGGGAATTGCCCTGGGGATACTGGCCCAGGACCTGAGTCCATACCAGAGAGCAGCTGCTTAATTATCCAAGCAACTGGACACAACAACCAAGGAGTGGCAGGGATGCCTCAGAGCCCTTGCAGCAGTGGTGCTGAATATTCAAGGTGTACACAAATCCACCTTGGGCCAGAAAATGACTGTACTGGTGTCTCACACAGTGTCTGTGGTCCTGGAAGTAAAGATAGGGCACTGGCTCTCCCCACAAAGTTTCCTGAAATGCCAAGCCATCATGGTGGAACAAGACAATATAGAGGTAGTTGGAATTAACATTATGAACCCAGCTTCTTTCCTTAGTGGAAATCAAGAGGAACCAGTACACCAAGGCTGCTTGGAGACTATTGAAGCCTCCTACTCCAGCCTACCTGATGTGAAGGACACTCCTTTGGATCACACAGAATCTGGTTCACTGATGGAAGCAGCGATGTCGTCAGTGGAAAGCGACATGCTGGGTATGCAGTTAGCACCTGCAAAGAGGTAATAGAGTCTGGACCCTTGTCAATAGATATCTCTGAACAAAAAGCTGAGATAATCGCTCTAACCCACGTCTAAGAAATCATAAAGAAATGAAAATTAATATTTATACAGAGTCAAGGTATGCATTTGAGTTGTACATGCGTATGGAGACATCTGGATAGAAAACAGACTGTTAAACTCACAAGGGAGAAAAATCAAATGTGCAGGAAATATTGCAGCTGCTGGAAGCAGTTCAGCTACCTGGGCAGGTACCAATTATGCACATTAAGGCACACCAGAAGGTGAGCTCGGAATTGCAGGAAGGAAATGAGTGGGCAGACAGAGCGGCAAAAGAAGAAGCAAAAGGTGAGATGACGATTGAGGGAGCTTTAATTACAGATGGACAGAAGGTAAACAAGTATGTTTGTTATGTTTTAAAACAGTGCAACTGATAATGGTCTCATTGCTTTAAAAGGCCTTCTTTTTGCAATAAAGTATTCACCTTTGCACCTGCCTGAGGACTCTGCATCACTATGGGCCCTCATCCACATCAACCCAAGGATCCACTTTGACCAAATGGGGCCTCATGACACACAGGTGCCACTTGGACATTGCCAGGGCATGTGGAACTCAGTGTGTATTGTGACACAGCATAGCCTCATGGAACTCAGCAGACCATTGGGACAACCTGGAATCTCACAGATCCAAGGCTCTACTTTGACCAAGTGGGTCCTCATGGGACACAGGTGCCACTGGGACATTGCCAGGTTTTGTGGAATCCAGTGTCCATTGTGACACAGCACAGCCTCATGGAAACACAGGGACCATTGTGACACAATGGAATCTCATGGAAGCAAGTGTCAGTTGTGAACATGGCATGGCTTCATGGAACCCAGGGACAAGTGGGACTGTGCCATGGCTTGTGGAAGCAAGGGGCCACTAAGGCACAGCTTGGAACCCAGGAGAACATTGTGGGGAAACGGATTCTCACAGAAAGAAGGCTCATTGTGACAGTGTGGAATCACAATGATCTCCTGGGTTCCATGAGTCTCTGCTGTGTTTACAGCTGATGCTTGGTTCCCCAAGATCCCATGGCATCACTGTGCTCTGCTGTGATTCATGAGGCTGTGCTGTGTCACACTGGACACTTGCTTCCTCCAAGGCTGGAGATGTCCCAGTGGCACCAGGTTTCCATCAGGCCATGTTTTCTCACAATGGGGCTTCAGTTCCATGAGAATCCATTGTGTCACAATGTTCTCTTTAGTTTTATGAGAGCCTGATGTGTTGACAATTGACTCTTGGTTCCTTGAGGTTTCATTGCATCACAATGGTCTCTCCTTGGTTGCATCAGGCCCAGCTTTGTCACAATACGTTCCATGCACTTCTAGTGCACCACAATGGTCTATTGGATTCCATGAGGACCTGCTGTAAAAGAGTGGACACTTGGCTCCATGAGTTTCCATTCCATCAGGATGACCTCTTGCATTCCATGTGGCCCTGCAGTGTCACTATGGAGCCTTTGTTCCATATGTTCCCTCTGTGACACAATGGTCTCCAGCGCTCTATGAGGTTGCACCATGGACCTGTGGACACTTGGTTCCATGAGATTCCATGTTGCCATTGGCAGGAAAATCCAGAAATGCCAGAAGTTTATGTCCAAAAATGAGACAGAGGAGTCCTTCAACTTCTTTTGAATAAATGGAGAGAGTTCATTGGGGCACACGCCCACGGGGTTTTTCTCTCTTGAGGTTTCAGAGGGTGCAGCCTCCTTTAATCCTAAACTGCCAGCTGCATGTTGCCCTCTTCCTTTCCCCATTCAATGAGGTAATAGGAAGGTACAGCCTCCCCAAACCTGCTGTTCCATATCCCTCCTTGAACCTGGCATTTGCCCCCAAAATTCAGAAGTTCAGCCTTGTGCAAATCCTTGTCTGTTTCAGGAGCTAAGCTGTCTGGGCCCAGTAACAAACCTGAGAAACCTTATGATCTGTTTCAAAGACATTAACACCCATCCCTTCACCTATCAAATGATTTGTAAAGACATTAGCACATATCTCTCCTTTCAGACTGAGGTTTCCTGTGCTGCTGACAGTCTTTGAAACCCAGCCCTCAGCCTGACTTCTCTGCTGTTGTAGTTCCATGAACAGAGGTTGTTGTCTCTTCCCCCCTCCTTGGGCAGGCTAGTTTTCAGCCATCTCCAGGACAGCAGGGCCCCACCCCACGGCACTGTGACATAGGAAGACAAAAACCATCACTCCAAATGTCCCCCCACCTCCTCCTTCTGCCCAGGAACTTGGCCCTAGCTGTGTGGTTTGCTGGTGGTTGTCACAGGAAAAAGATGACACTGTGGGGCCACATGGAACCAAGGGTTCATTGTGACACAGCAGGGCCATGTGAAGCCAAGGAACCATTGTGACACTGCAGATCCAAGGAGAATATTGTGACACTAAAGAAACTCATGGAACCAAGGGTCCATTGTGACATTGTGGGGCCTCACGAAACCTACGGGGCATTGTGAAACTGCACTGCCTTGTGGAACCAAGAAGACACTGTGGTGACACTGTGGGGCCAAATGGAACCAAGGATTCCTTTTTGATACTGAGGAACCTCATGGAACCAAGGGTTCATTGTGAGACTTTGAAACTACAGAGATCATTTTTAGAGTACTGAATGTCAAGGAACCAAAAGTCCACCTGACATATTAAAGTGTCATGGAACCAAAAAGAGCATTGTGACACTGTAAGGCCCCATGGAACCAAATATCCATTGCGAATGTACGGAACCTCATGGAACCAAGAGTCCATGGTGATACAGCAATGACTTGTGGAACCAAGGAGTGCAAAGGTCTCAAACATTCCTTGCAGGCTTCTGCCTTGGAGAAGGGGAACATCCTTAGTGACACCTTGGGATTGGCACACACTTGAGGAGTGTGTCTCTTTTCGATGGGGAAACTTAAAAGTTTTGGATTACTTTAAAAAACCAAGAAAACATATTTTGGCCCGACTGCAGTCAGTTATCCAGCAAAGCAGGTCCCAGGTGAATGAAGACAGACAACATGGGGTTGGGGAATGTGGAGCAAGATTGTCCACAGTGGGTCAGACCTCAAGACACAGCTTCTCTGAGCAGGACAGACCTCCCGAGGAGAAAACATGGACTCAATACCAATCACAGAATGCTGCATCACCTCTGCTCTAAAGAGAACAGTAAAAAACAGGAATGTGAATTTCTTAGACGCTCTTTGAAATATTTCTTCATAACAGTATCGGGGAATCTCCCTAATGATGTGCACCAGACCAGAGGGAAATCAAGGCAGGACTTGCTTTGTCAGGACTTGCTTGAACCCAGTGATCCTCGTGGTGCCTTTGGTGCTGAGACGTTGAACCTCACACCTGAGAGGAGATTGCACAAACCTTTCCAGGAATCAAAGTCAGAAGAAAAACCCAAAGCATTTCAGAGCATTAATGGGTCCCTCTCAGGTCCATCCCCACCACAGGTTCCTCATGGACTCCTTGAAGGAGAATACTGGAGGCCATAATTGCACAAATTTTTTTCAGAGACTCAAAGGAAGGAAAAAGGAAAGTACCCTAAAAAACTGAGTATCTTGAAGCATTAATGAGTCCCACTGAGTGTTGTTACTGAAAAAGGCTCCCAAGGGACTAATTAAAGCAGATAATTGGAGGCCATGACTGCACAGAGCTCCGAGAGATTGCAAGGCAAAAGCAAAACCCAAAGTCCTTTGAAAAACCTGCAGTCCCTGGGAGCATGAAGGAGCCCTCAGGGCCATTCCTGACCAAGGCTCTCCAGGGACTGGTTCCAGCAGATCCCTGAGGCTACTGGGATGTGGGGGGATGCTGAGGGCAGGACAAGGGGTGACAGTGCCCAGCCTTGCTGGGGCTGTGCCAGGAGGCCCCAGTGCCTCAGGACAAGGTATCTCCTCATAGCCCTTGGTGGCACAGACCCTTCTGTGCCCCAGGGCACCAAGTCTTGGCTTCTCTTTGTCCCCACCTGTCATCTCTGCCTCCAGTTCTTGACTCTGATTGTGGCTTGGGGACACTTTCTCAGTTGTGTCCCTCTGTGGGACCCATTAAAACTTTAAGAAACTTTGGAGTTATAATCTGACTTGAAATTATTGAGAGGTTTCTTCATCACCCTCTCAGGGACTGATGTTCAGGGCCTCAGCACAAACCCCAGAGGGTCATTAAAGTCCTTGCGCTGTGTCTGTGCTGCTCAGCTGGGCTGGGCTCCTGGCAGAGGGAGATGCTGGAAACAAAGAAGAGCTTCTAAAGCACATTTCTTTTGCTGAGTAGCTCTTCTCAGAGCCCGGCAGTGCTGGGGCACTGCCTGCAGCCACCCTGGGCACAGCACAGAAGCACAAGGGGCTTCAATCAGTAAGGACTGGGAAGATGCTCAGAAGTGTCTGGGGCAGAATCAATCCCAGCCCTTGACACAGGAAGCCTCTGGCTGCAGGACAAGGCAGCTGCAGCTCCTGCAGTGATCTCCTAAAGCTGGAACATCCCAATGCCTACAGACTCTGTGAGTACATTCTCTGATTCTCTCTTGTCTAGAGCAGCCAGGGGTGCCCAGGGCTGTCCTGCAGAGCAGGGTCCTGCAGCCCAGGGCACTGTGCAGGGACTATGCTGCCAGCTGGGGACAGCTCTCAGCCAGCCCTGAGATCTGCTGACAGCACTGGGGGACAAGGTCTGAGTGGAAGGAGACAGCTGTAAGGCTTGGAAGTGCTCTACTTCTGTGGTGAGGATGCTGCATTGTTCAGGACTGCTCCCAGCATGACATTTAACTATAGAACATTTCCAATTAGATTATACAGGAAGCAAAGGATGTCAGAGGCTGTGAAAATGAAAAACTCTGCTTTTTTAATCTAGTGCTCTCGGTTGTCTGGATGGGAAATTGTACATTGATACTCCTTTCTCAGTTTGGGTCGAGAAAATTAAAAAAAAAAAAATCTCTCAAGTCCAAATAGACATGGAAAAAACAAAATCAGCACAGGGCCCCTTACAGGCATCATCAGTGTTGCTTTTCCAGCAACACTGCAGGGCAGTGCTGAGCCCCCAGAACTGAGCTGGGCTCTGGCAGCACCAGCAGGGCCCAGCTCTGGGCACAGAGAAGCAGCTGCTGGCAGGGACAGCTGCAGGCAGCAGAGCCATGGGCAGGCAGTGGGGGGAAAGTGAAACAATGCTGTGCTGGTATATTTAAAGTCTTCTGAAAACCAAATGATTCCATGATTACTTTTCTTACAGATGTCTGTGCCAAGATACAGCAAATGTCCAACAGCAGCTCCATCAGCCACTTCCTCCTGCTGCCATTGGCAGACACGCGGCAGCTGCAGCTCCTGCACTTCTGCCTCTTCCTGGGCATCTCCCTGGCTGCCCTCCTGGCCAACGGCCTCATCATCAGCGCCGTAGCCTGCGGCCACCACCTGCACACCCCCATGTTCTTCTTCCTGCTCAACCTGGCCCTCACTGACCTGGGCTGCATCTGCACCACTGTGCCCAAAGCCATGCACAATTCCCTCTGGGACACCAGGAACATCTCCTATGCAGGATGTGCTGCACAGGTCTTTCTGATTTTCTTCTTTCTTGGAACAGAGCTTTCTCTCCTGACCATCATGAGCTACGACCGCTACGTGTCCATCTGCAAACCCCTGCACTATGGGACCCTCCTGGGCAGCAGAGCTTGTGCCCACATGGCAGCAGCAGCCTGGGCCAGTGGCTTTCTCCATGCTCTGCTGCACACGGCCAATATATTTTCCCTGCCCCTGTGCCATGGCAATGCCCTGGACCAGTTCTTCTGTGAAGTCCCACACATCCTCAAGCTGTCCTGCTCAAATTCCTATCTCAGGGAACTTGGGCTTCTTGCTATTGGCTCCTGTTTAGCACTTAGCTGTTTTGTGTTCATTGTTTTCTCCTATGTGCAGATCTTCAGGGCAGTGCTGAGGATTCCTTATGAGCAGGGACGGCACAAAGCCTTTTCCACCTGCCTCCCTCACCTGGCTGTGGTCTCCCTGTTTATCAGCACTTCAGTGTTTGCCTACCTGAAGCCCCAATCAATCTCCTCCCCATCTCTGGATCTAGCAACGTCAGTTCTGTATTCAGTGGTGCCTCCAGCCCTGAACCCCCTGATCTACAGCCTGAGGAACCAGGAGCTCAAGGCTGAAGTGTGGAGAGTGATGACTGGGGTATTTCACAAGCAATAAACTTCTGGGAAATCTTTGCAAAACACTTGGAATAAAAATAATTTTGACACATTTTGTTTGTTTTGTTTTAGAGGTTCTTTTGATTTGTTTTACATTTTTCATACTGTCCATTAAAAAATGTCATTATTTGTACTAATTCTCATTCAGTTTCTCTCTATCCTTCCTGTGGCGACAGACTGTGTCAAGAGGGGCTGTGTCTTGGTGGCTTTAGAGGGACTAAAAGGATCTGCCAGAAAGGTTTCTCCAGAGATGCCCCTTTTGTTCCCTTCTCTGGAGCTGCAGCAGCAATGTCTGTGTGCAGAGCTGGGGCAGATCAGTGCTGGCACAGCAGCTGTGCATAGCAGCAGCAGCAGCAGCACTTGGTGTTGCCAGTGCTGCTCCCGTGCTGCTGCCCTCCTGCCCTCCTGCCCCTCGTGTTGCTGCAGGGCCTGAGTGCTCTTGGGGCCGGGCACAGCCCTGGGGATGGCAGTGCCAGGGCTGCAGCAGGGACAGGCCATGGGCACTGCTGGGGCAGCACTGATGCCTCAGGGCAGGGCCTGGGGGCTCCAGGCTCCTTGGTCAGGCTCTCTCCTGAACACTTGGCCAGGCCAATGCTGAGCAGGGAAAAACCCCGAGAGCAGCCCCAGGTTGGCCGTGGGCAGGCTGGGGGCAAACAGCATGGCTGGTGCTCTGCAAGGTCCCTGCAAGGGGGATAGCCTGGCAAGGAGCAGCAGAGCTGCTGATCCATCCCCACTGTGCTGGAGAGCACAGAGCAGCGTCCCAGAGCATCCTCATGCATCTGCCAACAACATCCCCCCTCTGCAGCCCTGGCCTCTCCCCAGCTCACACAGGTGCTGCATCCTTGCAGGCACAGACACAGCAGCACTGGCTCAGGAGCCCCTGTTTGCACTGCACAGAGCAGGCATCAGCACCCCCATGGTGCTGCTGTGGGGAGATGGAGTTGAGTGAGCACAAATGCCATCAGCCCCTGGAGCCAGCAAGGGCTGGGGGATGGGAGGGAAACAACTCAGTTTTGTTGTGGCCTATGCAGTCAGCCAGAAAGTTTGTTCCCAGGAGTTGTGAGTTTCCTCTTCCAATGCAAACTTTGTTGCAAGAGCCAGGGTTGCCTGGCAGCCACCCCCAAACTGCCCTGAGCATTTCCTTGGCTTCACCAGTGATTTTTTTCATCTTTCTTGGTCCAGATTTCTTCCTATTGCCTATCCATGTCCCCTCCCCTGAAAACAGGCCATCCCTGTTATCCCATTTCCCTCTGGCCCCACTCCCCATTTCAGTTCCTGAGTTGGCACCATGGGAACATCCCTTGGGGAGCAGGATCATCCTACAAGTGCTTCAGGAATTGTCTGCAGGCTCCTGCAGTGCCTCGTGCTGCTCCCTTGCCAGAGGCACCACAGGCCAGGGGGGCACATCTGGGCTGGTGTGTCTGGGTGTGGGGCTCCCTATTCTGGGCAGTGAGGAGGGGCTGGAGAGGCTCTACAGGACTGACAGGATGGGCTTTGGGGTCTGTGAGGAGAAGCTGAGGGACCTGGGCTGCTGGACCTTGTGAAGGGGAGGCTCAGGGCTCATCGTGCAGCTGCTCCAGGAGTGGTTTCAGAGAATCACAGAATCAGCCATGCTGGAAAAGACCTTGGAAATCATCAAGTCCAACCTGTACCCTGACACCACCTTGTCTCCCCTGAGCCCCCTCTTCTTCAGGATAAACAAGCTGAGCTCCCTTAGCGATTCCTTACAAGACTTGTGTTCCAGACCCCTCACCAGCCTTGTTGCCTTTGTCTGGGCACTCTCCTGCCCCTGCATGTCCTTCCTAAATTGGGAGCCCAGAACTGCACACAGCACTCGAGGTGTGGTCTTACCAGTGCTGAGGACAGGGGAAGAATCCTTGCCCTTTTTTTGCTGGCCACACCATTCCAGATCCAGGCCAGGAGCCATTGGCCTTCTTGGCCACCTGGGCACACTGCTGGCCCATGTCCAGCCTGCTGTCCATCAGTTTCCCCAGCTCCCTTTCTGCTTGGCCACTCTTCAGCCACTCTCTCTCCAGCCTGGAGTGCTGCAGGGGTGTTTGTGGCCAAAGTACAGGAGCCAGCACTTGGTCCTGTTAAACCTCACCTGGTCGGATTTGGGCCCTGGATCCAGCCTATCCAGGTCTCTCTGCAGAGCCCCCTTACCCTCCAGCAGATCCACACTCACCCCAGTTTGGTGTCATCTGCACATTTCCTGATGGTTCACTCAATGCCCTCATCCAGATCATCAATGCAGATATTGAAATCCACGCTAGCTGGCTCTGATCCCTCAGCCATCCTGCAGGTGCCCTGTGATGGCACTCCAGGTGATCTGTTCCATCACCTTTCTGGGCACCGAGGTTAAGCTGACAGGCTTGGAGTTCCCCAGATCCTCATTCCAGCCCTTCTTGGGGATGGGCACCTCCAGTCATTTGGGACGTCCCTGGTGAGCCAGGACTGATGATAAATTATGGAGAGGAATTTTTGCCTTTTTAAAATTTTTTAAGCAATTTGAAAATTTTAATTTTCCTCACTGCAAACAAACACACTTCTCAGGTGTGTGCTAGCCTAATGTGCCACTGAGGAGGTTCCCTTTCTTCAAGGCAGAACCCTGAAAGGAATGTTTGAGATCTTTGCACTTCTTCATTCCCTGAGACCTTGAAGTGTCACAAAGATCTCTTGGTTCCATGAGGTTCCAGACTGTCACAGTGGATATTTGCGTCCATGGGGCCTCATGGTGTCACAATGCTCTTTTTGATTCTGAATTACCAAAATATGAGTATTGGTCTAATACCGATACTCAACTGTGATGGACAAGACTCTCTAACAATTTAAAGTTAGAAAGTGTATGTTTATTCAGTGTTGGGCAGCAGCATGAGGTAATCTTCTAATATGCACAGCAAAATCACAGGTGATCACAAAGTCTATTTATTACCAAAAGATTCAAACAAATACATATTTATAATAATGGCCCCTCCCATTCCCTGCTTCCTATGATAATTAGCTTGAATAGCTATTAAGCATGTGAAATTGACTTCTTAAATTAAGTCTGGGGTCATTTTCATGGGGAGGGGTCTTAAAAGGAGGAAGTAAGGCAAGTCTTCCTCACCCTAAACTCTTGACCTTTTCTATCACTGACAATACAAATGATTTCTGGGGATAGTCCTATTTTCCAAAGAATGGGTTTCTGGTTTATTATCTATGTTTCTTTGGATCTGCTCTCTAGTTTCATCTTTTCCCATTGTAAGCACAGCTGAGCAAACATGAAATGACAGACAATCAATTATTTAAGTTTCAGGTAACTACTCTCTTCTAACTTTTAATTGTTTTCAGTAAGGTAACTAAAATCCTAATTTTCTAAGATTAGTGTTTCAGTTCCATGAGGCCTTGATTTGTCATAGTGGACTTTTGGTTTCTTGAGGCTCTGTACTCTCAACAACGGTCTCTGTAGTCCTAAAGTGTCACAATGGACCCTTGGTTCTACGAGGTTCCTCAATGTCAAAATGGAATCCTTGGTTCCATGTGGCCCCAAAGTTTCACCATGGTCTCCTTAGCTCTGACAAGGCCATGCAGTGTCACAATGGCCCAGAGGTTTCATGAGGCCTCACAATGTTCCAGTGGACCCTTGGTTCCATGAGTTTCCCAGTGTCCAGTGTCACAATGGTGTTCTTGCATCCGCAGTGTCACAATGGTTCCCTGGCTTCACGTGGCTCTGCTGTGTCACAATGAACTCTTGGTTCCATGGGGCCCCACCGTATCTCAGTGGTCTCCTTCTTCCTGTGGCAACCAGCAGCAAACCCTCCTGGTAGGGCCAAATGCCTGTGAAGATGGAGGAAGGAGAGCACATTTCCAGTGATGGCTTTTGTCTTCCAAAAAGACAAAAAAGACAGGTCCCAATGATGTGGGGTGGGGCCCTGCTCTCCTGGAGATGGCTGAACACCAGGCTGCCCATGGAAGGGGGAAGAGACAACAACCTCTGCCCATGAAACCATAACAGCAGAGGTCAGGCAAAGGCTGGGTTCAAAGACTGTAAGCAGCACAGGAAACATCAATCTGAGAGGAAAGATGTGTGCTAATGTCTTTACAAATCATTTGATGGGTGAAGGGATGAATGCTAAGGTCTTAGAAATTTGTCATACTGAGTTTTGGCAGCAGATTTTTTATGGAGCCCAGACAGTTTGGCTCCTGAAACAGACAAGGGTCTGCACAAGGCTTAACTTCTGAACTTTGTGGGAAAATGCCAGGTTTGAGGGGGGATATGGGGCAGGCAGGTTGGGAAGGCTGTACCTTCCCTGTACCTCAGCCAGTGGGGAAAGGAAGAGGGCAACGTGCAGCTGGGACTTTAGGATAAAAGGAGGCTGCACTCTCTGAAACCTCGAGAGAGAAAACCCTGCGGGCATGTGCCCTGGTGAAATCTCTTCATTTATTCAAATAAGGTTGAAGAACTCCTCTGTCTCCTTTTTGGACATAAACCTTGGGTTTGTGGATTTTCCTGACAGGGACAACATGAATCTCTTGGGACCAAATGTCCACAGTTTCACAACAAAGCCTCACAGAGCACTGGAGACCATTGTGTCGCAATGGGAACACATGGAACAAAGGCTGCACTATGGCACTGCAGGGCCTCATGGAATCCAAGAGAGGATTGTGATACAATGGAATCTCATGGAACCAAGGTTCAAGTATGACAAAGCCGGGTCTGATGGAACCAAGAAGACCACTGTGATGCAATGGAATCACTAAGAATGAAGGATCAATTGTCAACATAGCAGGAGACCCAAGCTTGGTAGCAAGACAAAGGAATTTCCTTCCCAGGGCAGGGCTGTGGTGCAACACATCACCCAGAAGGAGTCTGGAGCAGCCCAAGGAAATGAGGTTTAAATGATCCCCCTCTTTGCGCAGGATCTCTGTGACTTCTCCTCCCTGTTGGATTCCTGAGCTGTGGAGCCATTCAAAACGGCCTCCTCCACAAGGTTCTACTGCGGAAATGGCCAACTTGACCTCCATTGACAGCTTGCTGGCCCAGCCATGGTGGCACAGCCCCTGTGCAGCCCAGCCCAGGACAGGAGCATTGCAGGTGGGAACGGGCCCTGTGCCGTGGTGCCACAGCAGCCCTGGGGCTCTGTGCCCCATGGCCTCCCTGCTGGGCAGCCTCTGCCAGCTCCTGCACAGCTCGTGGCACCTGTGGGCTGCACTGACAGCCCTGCCCCGGGCTCTGCCGGGCTCTGGGCCAGCAGAGAGGCCGGGCAGGGCTGGCCATGGCTGGGAACAGGTGCTGAGCCCTGCAGGAGGATAGAGCTGGGCCACAGCCACACTCAGCCCAAGGCAAACCTGGGCTCAGCAGCCAGGGCTGGCAACAGCTGGAGACAGCCTGGCGCTGAAAAATGTCCTGGACCCCCTCCCTGCTCTGTGCATGCCACCAAGGGCGCAGAGCAACCTCCTCTCTGGGCCACTTGCCTGTTTCCAATGCCTTCCCCAGGCACTGGCCCTGCCCCACAAGGGCTGGGCTGAGTCCTGCCCCTGCACGCTCAGCCAGGCTGAGATGGACACTGCTGGTGTCTCTGGCAGGCTCTCTCAGGCCAGCCCAGCTCCCTGCAAGCTGTGCCAGCTGCCCTGATCTCTGTGCAGCACCAAGGGCCTCTCCCCAGCACAGCCCAGATGGCTCTGGCCCCACAGCTCTGCTCAGGGCAGGGGGCTCTGGGCAGTGGCCCCACGGCCTCAGCCCCTGGCAAGGGCACAGCAGCAGCTGCAGCTCAGACAGGACTCAGCCCCAGCCATGGGCAAGATGCTTGGCCAAGGCAAAAGGAGGCTCCCTGCGTGCCCTGCTCCCCTCTCCCTGAGCTCCTGAGAGCTCTGCAGCCCCTGCTGCCATCCCATCTGCCCAGGCCAGCACAACAGCCCCGGCCTTGGGCCCCTGCAGAGCTGCTCCTGCTCCAGGCCCAGGGCCCATCCCAGAGCTGGGGCAGCCACAAAGCTGTGCCCATTTCTGTACATTCCTGCTCTGATGAGGATGGATCCTCAGCCTACTGGAGGATGCTGATGCATTTTACAGCTCCAGAGGCCTCTTCTTTCTTGAGCTCTTCAGATCAGGAATCCAGTGGCAAAGACTCGTAAACATTTCTTTAAAACACCCAAACAAGAAATACCTCTGGGAATAATTTAAGTTTTCAACTCTTCTGTGGTTAATTAGACAAATTTCAGAAGTGTATTCCAAGTGAATGTACTTTATTGCAAACAATGCATAGAGAGCTTTTGTCTTGGCATTTTTCCTGTTTATAGAAGCATATAAGCAATGTCCAAATTATATTGACTCCCTGCACCTTTTAATGCAGTCTGAATGGATATGAAAATCAAGACCCTTCATGGCCGACAATCAATCACTCTTTGTCTCCACCCCCTCCCCACCATTTCCCTCATCCAGCTCCTCAGGCTATTATGGTTCAGGAACAGTGTGGCCAGTAGGACCAGGGCAGTCATTCTTCCCCTGTGCTCAGCACAGGTGAGGCTGCATTTCAAGTGCTGTGTGCAGTTCTGGGTCTTCCAATCTAGGAAGGACATGGAGAGGTTGGAACATGACCAGAGAAGGGCAACAAGGCTAGTGAGGGGTCTGGAGCACAAGGCTGGTGAGGGTTCTGGAAAACAAGGCCTGTGAGGAGTGGCTGAGGGAGCCGAGGTTGTTTATCCTGGGGAAAAGGAGGCTCAGGGAAGACCTTGCCACTCTCTACATCTCCCTGAGAGGAGGCTGCAGCCAGGAAGCAGTGACAGGGCAAGAGAACACAGCCCTGAGCTACTAGGGGTTGTCTAGGCTAGGCATTAGGAAATACTCTTCACAAAAAGGGTCACTGGACATTGGAATGGGCTGCCCAGGGAGGTGGGTGCATCACTGCCCCTGGTAGTGCTTCAGGATAGACTGGATGTGGCACTGAGTGCCACAGTCTCGGTGACAACATGCTGATGGGTCACAGGTTGGACTTGATCTTCTCAAAGGTCTTTTCCAGCCTGGATGATTCTGTGATGATTGTGACACTGCAGGAAAGCAAGGGGCCATTGTGACACTGCAGGGCCTCGTGAAACTGACAGAACCAGAGTGACACTGTGTCCGACATGGCACCACAGAGCCAAGGGGCCACTGTGACACTGTGGGGCTACATGGAAGCAAGGAGTCCATGGTGACAGTCTGGGCCCTCTTGGAAGCACAGAGTTCACTGTGACACTGCAGGGCCTTGTGGAACCAAGAAGCCATGGTAACACTGCAGAACCAAGGAGAGCCTTGTGAGAGCCTGGGGCCAATGGAATCAAGGGGACATTTTTCCACTGCAAGGACTCTTGGAACTAAGGGAACAACTGTGCCACTGTGGTACCCCATGGAACCAAGGGTCTCTGGTGACACTGCAGGATTTTGTGTAACCAGGGCTCCATTGTGACACTGCAAGGAATACATGGCAGCACTTGGAGGCCTCATGGAACCAAGAGGCCATTGTGACACTGCAGGGACCCGTGGAACTAAGGGGCCAGTGCTGCTCCTCAGTTTGACACTCTGGTGCCCCTTGGGACCCAGACTGCAAAAGACCTTGGATAGCATCAAGTCCAACCTGTGATCCATCAGCACCTTGTCACCCAGACTATGGCTCTCAGTGCCATATCCAGTCTTTCCTGAAACACTTCCAAGGACGGTGATTCACCCACATCCCTGGGCAGCCCATTCCTATGCCAAATCACACTTTTTATTCAAGAATATTTCCTAATGTCCAGCCTAAAACTACCCTGGTGCATCTTATGACTGTGTAGTTTTGTCCTTTCACTGTTTCCTGACAGAAGAGCCTCACCTTTACCTCTCTGCACCCTCCTGTCAGGGAGTTGTAGAGAGTGATGAGGTCTCACCTGAGCCTTCTCTTCTCCAGGATAAACATCCCCAGCTCCCTCAGCTGCTCCTCTCATCACTTTTGTTCCACACCCCTCACCAGCCTTGTTGCTCTTCTCTGGACACACTCCAGCACCTCCATGTCTTTCCTAAATTGGGGGCCCAGAACTGGACATAGCACTCAAGGTGCTGCCCAACCCCCAGCCGAGTGCAGGGGAAGAATCACTGCCCTGGTCCTGCTGGCTGCACCATTCCTGATCCATTGGAATTCCAGGGGTTGGATGGCAGAAATGTTAGGGATTGTGTGGAGACAAAGTGTTATTTATTGTCAGCCATGAAGGGTCCTGATTTTCATATCTATTCAGACTGAATTAGAAGGTGCAGGGGGTCAATATGAATTGGACATTGCTGGTATCAATCTATAAATATGAAAAGAAAACTTAACAGGACAAAACATTTCTCTCTGCAATGCTTTCAGTATAATATACAGCATATTCACTTTGAATATGCTTCTGAAATCTGTCTAATTTACCACGGAAGAATTGAAAACTTAAATTATTCTCGGGGGCATTTCTTGTTTGGGTGTTTTGAAGAAATTTTATGTGCCTTTGTCACTGAATTCCCAAACTGAAGAGCTCAAGAAAGAAGAGTTCAATTTTATGTTTGCCATGGATTTAGCCTTGGTCAAATTGCTGGTACATCCACTAGAATTTTTTACACATTTACTGCTGTGAGATAGGATTATGAGGAAGACCAAACAAGCTCAAACTTTAAAGGGTACAAAGAAAGTATGAAAAGAACCTCAGAATAATACTTTCAGAACACTACTCTTCCCCCCACAACTTCTTTTCTTCCACACTGATATCGTACAGAAACAGATCAGTCAGTTTGCCATCTCTAAAAATAGCTATTCACCAATTTACTTGGGTGTGGAGAATTCTCTTCAGTCTATGGAGATTTCTCCACAAGAAAACAGTTTTCTCCTGGCCTCTATGTCACAGTGAATCAGCCATTCAGGAGAACGTAAATCGATCACTGTGTAGAAATCCCTTCCTTGACTCACAGTTATCCCAAATCTAGCTGTGAGGACCATATCAACTTATGGGGCACACTTTAAAGATTATAATAATTCAAACAAAAGCTCTTTTCATCTTAGAAGGCAGAGTCCTTTCTTCTTCTCTTCCCTGGGGACAGTAGGGATCTTCATCTCTCTCCTCTCTTCAAATTTCTCATGGGATCACAGCCATTTCAACATCTACTTTCATTAGCAAAAACCCCTCTGCTCATGTCTACAGTTAAAACATTTCATCTTCCTCATAATGTATTTTCTCTGAGTTATAGGGAAACAAGAGTCTCTTCTCCACGGCTTAAAAACAGAGAAATTTCAGTCCATGACTCACCTCCTTCTGTCATCTGAGACCTGACTCTTCCTTTTGTCTGACCTTGGTGTTTTCATGCTGTTTCTGTGCCTATCTTCACCTTGGTCCTGTTCTTTCACTCAGGAGAGAGAACAAAGTTGTCTGCAAGACTCATTCAGTTAAAGAGTTCATAATTTGCCAGGCCTGCAGATGGTCAAGTGATCTCTCCTGGGCCACAGCCCAGAGCTATTTTACGATGGAAACTTTTTCAGTGGCTGCACTGGGGGCCTGGTCCAGGATAGCAGGGGCCAAGGCCAGAAGGGCAGGGGCTGCTCTGGGAGGGGGGCAGGATATCAACAGCCAGATTCAAACTCAGAGGCTGCATCCATGGGCCGACGGCTCCCTGTCCCCCTTGCCTGGGGTTTCTGGAAAAACTCATCAGGGGTAGCATTCCAGCCACACCACAGGCCAGTCTGGACACTCTAGGGGGAGGGGGAAGCAGGCAGGACCTCAGCAGCTGGTGGCCCTGCCTAGCAATCCCCCTTCCCCAAGTTACTAAAAATTTGGAAGAGGACAGAAACAAGAAACAGAAGACACAGAGAGAAAGACAAAATAGTTACAGAGTGTTCCAGTCTGAGGCTTCTCCTTTGCCCTGAGATCACCTCAGAGGGACATGAAGTGGTTCAAATGTGGTTTTCTCTGAAGCAGCCAAAGAAACATTGCTGGAGACTGTTTTCTCTTGTTCCAAGGATTGTTTATTATATCTTATGTCAGGGACTTTTTGCCTGGCCAGCAGCAGTCTGCTCAGCCTGGCATCCAAGGTGGAATCTGCCTGGTGAAGGCAGGGCTTATCTCACATAGTTTGCACTACATATTACATGTTCATAAAATTTTCCCAATACAGTACAATTTTATTAATGGTCCAGCCCTGACCCCATCCAATCCAAAAGTGCCAGCATGTCACCCAATATGGATGACATGGAGAAGAAGGAGGAAAAGGTGTCCACCCCCCAAATTCTCCATCTTGGCCACGTGTCCCTTATCATAAACATTCCCTAAGTCTATTAATCTATGTTCTAAAAGTCTAATTTGCACTTTACTAATTTTGATGACCTGTTTCCATTGTCTTTGTGCTGACAACTTCCCTCAGGGATTAGAATTCAGTGCCTGAGACACCAGGGTCTCACTCATGAGTCTTTGAAACCCTCACCAGGGGGGGTTTTGAGATCCCCAAGGAGGCCAGGGGTCCGCCCTGGGCTCCCACATCTCTGCCCATTGTTTGCACCAAAAACACCATTTTCACAGCTTTGTTCATGGCATGCTGAATGCACTGGATGATGCACAGCAAAACAATGAAAATAGCAACAAGCCCCATTAATATATACAACCTACTTTCAAAATTTCCTTCCATAAAGGAGAAAGATCAAGAGTCAAACAGACCATCCAGACACAATAACAGTGCTAGAACTCGGAAGGATGGTTTGTTTGAGACTACAGTATAATTGCTATATACATTCTGATTTGGAGTAACATCCATTGTTTAGTACTTTGTCACTCCTAAAACATAAATACAATTCAAAAGTCCATTGTTGAACCAAAAATTTGGAATTCTTCTGGTTTGAAACACCACAGGGACAAATTGAACCCTCACATGCCATCCATTCACAGGAGTTGTCACAACTCACATCACCCATGAAGGGATGCCCTCCAGAATGGGCCATTCTTTCACTGGCAATCCCACCAGACGTGTTGAAAATGGCTTTTTTAGCCTGGAATGTCTCAAACAAATTGTGTCCAACCCCACTGTCTGTGCTAAATTTTCCCAAACATTCTCCCTTGGCTGCATCACTGGTAAATCTGCTTTGTTACCTGACATAGTTGACAAAAGATACAACAGCATATAAACAAACATGTTTCACTGTCAGTCCTTAAGTCTTTTATATCTTGTTTGAAGAGAAGTTCACATCCTTTGTCCTTGATTCTGCCTGCGAGCTCCCTTCTTCACTTCCTGGGCTGGCATCTGCCTACGTCTTGGCCGGACATTGCCTCACGTATCTCACTGGCTTCCATCTCCGTCCTCTCTCTGTGGGGACACAAACAGAGCCCTTCCCCCAAATGCTTACTTTGAAAGCTTTTCAACTTTCTCTGTCTCTAAATTTTTGATCAAAACTGGAGAATTTTCCGTTCAACTATTATTTCAACTATTACCTAACAAAAGAAACAAACCCAAAGTTTACAATCTTCTGCAAATAAACACAATACAATAATTAACAGTGCTTTAAACAACAGACATACATTTACAATATTAAATAATCATCAATTTAAAAAAAACTGTGTCATCACCTCAGTGTCTGCAGACAGATCACAAACCTTGATTCAATGAGGAATTAGATGGTCATCTCCGGAAAATGAGCACCAAATTCACTTCAAAGTCAGCTTCAGCTGTTATATTGATAAGTCAAATTGCCAATCCAAATGACTGGAATATTATTTTGATGCAGAAAACACCTGGGTTTACACAATTTCTCTTTCAGTTAGAATCAAGACTTGGCCAGAGCCTAAATTCTAATTGGAAGAGAACTCCCTGACATCTTCTTATTAAAGAAAAAAACCACAACTCTTAACAACAAAGATACAATTAAACATTTCAAAAATAAATCAAATTCCTCTAACAACTTGTTTTCTCTAAAATTCTTATTTAGGTTAAGATACTTTGAACATAGCAAGACACTGCAGTGCTTCTGTGATAGCAACTCAGGAAAACCAAAACACTAGGAATTTGTTCTGAGAATGAAGCTCAAATAATTTTCTGGAATTCTGCAAAATATTCAAAACCATAAGATAGCACAGTGCCAGGTCACAGAAGACCTGCCAAAATAAAAGAGAGAATTAATAAAAGGAAAACAAAGAAACATTAATTTCACAACTTAGCTGATTATCTTCATACATTTGATTCAAGGACACGTCTGGAGGCTTTCCAAAACTTACTTAAAATATTGAAAGATTTCAGATTAAACAATGAAACAGAACACAAAATTGTTCTGTGATACAGAATTCATACAATCTTATTGCAGTGTTTTTAAAATTAAATACAGAAATTAAATTTAAATTCTAAAATCTAACTCAAAATCTATTGATTTATATTGACTGTATTGCAAATATTATAAACTGGCTTCTTTAAAACAATTAACTACAGGAAAATTAAAACTCAATGTTGACATTTAGATAAATGTCTATTCATATCTGAACAATAACATAAATATAGATGATATGTATTCAAATAAAATACAAAATACCTTATTATACCTTCAATTATTAAAATACCTAATACTATTAAAATACTTTCACAATTCTTAAAATTTCTGCGTCTTTTTTTAACAACAATAAAAAAGAAACACCTTTAGTTTAACATACAAGAACTGAAAATAAAAGTGAGTTGGTTATCATGTTCCCTTGCTCTGTTTGTTCTCCACAATATAGGTAAAAAGCAGCTCTTGGCATCTCTCCATCCCCCATCCCTCCTCCCCTCTGCAGCACTGGGTCTGTGCAGGCAGGGCAGAGCAGCGGGGGTGCTGCCGGAGCCTCTGGGAACCAGGCGGCTGCACCCCCCTCCCTCGGTGAGTCCCAGAGCTGTGACCTCACGCTGCTGCGCCGTGGGTTTGAACGGGCTGTGTCCGGACTGGCTCTGTCTCAGCAGCTGCCTGCAATTGCTCAAAAGTTGTTAATGTTTTCTCCTTTGACTTTAAAAAGCATAAATTTCTTTCCCCATTAGAATCTGCCAGTTCTAATGTGGATATCTCAGGTTTCCCTGAAACAGGGCATTCACCTCGTCCCCCAGCATTCCTGACAGGTGGAGGCAGGTCTGTCAGTGCCTTTTCATACTTCCCACTTTTCTGCGTCCCGGTTGCCGCCGCAGGTTGCCTATCCCCGGACATCCCCGAGCCCGCGCTTTTCCCTGCTTTTTCGCGGTCCCGTCCCCCTCCCCTCTGTCCTCCATGGCCCAGGGAGTTGCCTGTAATGCCCTCCCGCCTTCTGGGGTCAGGATTTCTGAAGAGGCAAAGTAGCAATAATCTAAGTTTTCTAACTCACTTGGAAATAATTCTAACTTAATTTTTCCCCGACCTTGCTGTTGGCAAGGCCTTTCCTGAACCACCTGCTGCTGGCAAGGCAGTCATAAACTTCCCTCCCCCAGCTCATGGCTAGGTGAGAATCCTTCCCCAGTCTCTGAGGGACTTCAATTGCTTTCTCTGCCTGCTGATAGCAAGGCAGCCATAAACCTCCCTCCCCCTGCTCATGGTTAGGTGGGAATCCTATGATGAGCCTGATTCTGAACCATCTTACCCAAAACCAATTCGTCCAAAATCGATTTGGAGGTTCCTGAAACCGACCAGCAGTGCACAGGAGCGAGGCTTCCCGGGACACCTCCTCTCTGACTCGCGTCTGGAACTTGGCTTTTCTTGGCAGAGGGCCAGAAATCTCCTCCCCAGTCCTCTTCATCAGCGTGCCTTTTGTGAAGCTCGGTCTTCTGGGGGTCTGTAACTGCCTTTGCAGGCTACATAGATACACCAGGGTCCGTGCCAAATGTCTCTGCCTGAGGGGGTCTCCTCCATCTCTGTGCATCTAGTTGAGCTTGCCCTTCTGAGGGTCGGTACCTGCCTTTGCAGGCTGCAATGCCAATCCAGAGGGATGACAAGTGTCAGGGTCCAGGGGTCCGCAACCACCTTTGTGGGCTGAAAGTGACCACCCAGAGATGCCAGATGTCAATGCCCACCCAGAGGAACGCCAGATGTCAATACCCACCCAGGGATGCCAGATGTCCCATTCTGAAGTTTCTCCTTAGACCCGAGATCACCTCAGAGAGATATGAGGTGGTTCAAACCCTGGTTCTCTCTGAAGTAGCCGAAGAGTGATTGCCGCAGACGGTTTTCTCTTGTTTCAAGGATTGTTTATTATATCTTATCTCAGGGACCTTTTACTTGGCCAGCAGCGATCTGCTCAGCCTGGCATCCAGGGTGGAATCTGCCTGGTGAAGGCAGGGCTTATTTTATGTAGTTTGTACTATGTGTTACATGTTTACAAAATGTTCCCAATACAATACAATTTTATTAAATGGTCCAGCCCTGACCCCATCCAATCCAAGAGTGCCAACGTGTCACCCAATATGGATGACATGGAGAAGAAGGAGTAAAAGGTGTCCACCCCCCAAATTCTCCATCTTGGCCACATGTCCCTTATAAGAAACATTCCAAAAAGTCTATTTATCTATGTTCTAACAATCTAATTTACACTTTACTAATTTTGATAGCTTGTTTCCATTCCCTCTGGGTTTGCAATTTCCCTCAGGGGTTAGAATTCAACGCCTGAGACACCAGGGTCTCACTCAGGAGTTTTTGAGACCCTTGCCGTGTTGGCTTGAGACCCCCAAGGAGGCCGGGGGTATGCCCTGGGCTCCCACAGGACCCCACAACACCCTGCAATGGAGGATTCTCCTTGCCTCTGCCAGGTTCTCCTTATTCATCTCTGGCCTGTGTGCTCCTGGCTTGAGCTCCCCACCATGGTCATTCCTGGTGGTGGGGAGGGGGAGTGAGGATTTCAGTGCCAATGTGGGAGGTGCCAGCAGGGTCAGAGATGTGTGGAGGTGACAGTGATAGAGTGATGGGAAGTGCAGATGGACACAGGAACAAGACAACACCTCTGGGGGAAACTTCTTGGAGATTTGGGGTATTTTTCTTTGTAAAACGAATACAGACAAAGAGCAAAGCTTTGCTCAAAGGGTTTATTGATTATTCAGGGGAAATGGCCCAGGGCTCAAAGGGTTCAGGGGGTTCCTCCAGGGGTGATCATCTCCTCATGCCGCCAGAGGGAATCAGGACACCGGTGTCCCCATAACTTGCAATCCTAAAAATCAAAACCCAGAATGTGACCTCTGGTGCCCACTGACATAGGAGAGGGGCCCTGTCCCCACCCCTCTCCCTGCAGGCACAGCTCACCTAGGCACCCAGAGAGGCAGCCAGGCGCTTCTGCCGCAGAACAGCCTCCAGCTTTTCAACAACTGGGGGCTGGGGACAAACACAGCATTAGAGACACACTGGGGGCACTGGGCTGCACTGGAATGTGGGGAAAAGCATGGGGTCCTTGGGGAAAGGGGTTCTGCAGGGAGCAATGGGGGGCAGGAGCTACTGTGCTCCTGCCCAGAAGCCCCCAGGGGGGTGCTGGGGGAACAGGGGTGGGAATACAATGGGGCCTGGGAAATAGGTTCTCTGGGGAAGATCTATGGGGAAGGGGAGTTGTCTAGGGTGTCAGAAGGGGTGCAATGGGCTGTGCTGGGACAAACTGGGATGGTCTGGGGTGTGCTGGCCGTGCAAGGGGAGGGTCTGACACGGGCAGAATTCGTGGTACGCACCAGAGGCGTCTCCAGGTTCACGACATTGTCTAAATCAATCTGCAGAGAGAACAGGAGACTTTGCTGGGCACTGGGAAGGCCCCTGTGCCAGCAAGGGATAGGCGGACACAGCTACCCCCAAATTCCCAGAGGGGATGCCCTCCAATCCCAGCACACCACTCACCTCCTGGAGATCATCTTGGGTTCCTTCCAGGAGCGCCTGGAAATGGAGAACAAAAGTTTGGTCTGGATTGGACATCGTGTGGCTGTGGGGGCACAGGGGTGCAGGGAGCAGGGTGGGGACGATGGGGTGGGATTTCAGGGCCTCCAAGGAGATCTTTTATAGGTGGGGAGAGACCCAAAGACATTGAACTGGGGTCAGTGGAGGGCCCAAGGGACAGGGCTGGGGCTGAAAAGGGGCTCGGTGTAAGGTAAAGGGGAGGAGAAAGAAATTGCAGGGTAGGGACATGGGGTGCAAGGAAGGGGCTGGCTGGGGACAGAATAACGAGGATGGGTGGGGACAAAAGAGGCAGGACCCAGAGAGGATTTGGGAAGGGGGGTGAGTCAGGGAATTGTTGAAGGGGACCCTGCTGCTGTGGTCAGGAAGAAAGGCAAAGGATTGAGGGGGCACCTGGAAGCAAAGACCTTGGGCATGGTCAGTGGGAGGCATTTGGGGACCCTGGAGAGGACACAGAGGAGGGAGCAGGGAGGGAATTTCTGAAGGGACCCAGAGTGTGGGATGGGAGGTGACCAAGGGCAGGGTGTGGGGACAGCGTTTGGCTGGTGCCTCACCTTGGCCTGTGCCGGGGTACACAGCAGGATGGAGAAGAGCAGGGCCACGCTGAGCACAGCCACCTTCATCTTCCTCTTGCTATGGACAGCACTGACTGAGGCTGCAGCAGGGCAGGAGCACATTTATCCCTGCCAGGACTCCTCCCTCCACCCTCCCTGACAGCCCCCAGGCCAAAGCCCGGCTTGGCACAGTCCCCAGTCATGGCCACAAGCCTGACCCTGGCACAGAATCCATCCCATCCGTGGCACTGATCCAGCCCCCTCCCTGCATACCCCCAGCTTCCTGCATGGGGCAGCTGCCCCTGGAAGGGACCAGGCACCCGGGGGACCAATGGAGGCAGGCAGGGATCCAAAGGCTGCTGGGGACCCTGTGGGGACAACCCCCACTCCAACACAATCCATCCTCCAACAGCCCCCTTGGGCAACACCCCCCATCTCCTGGTACCCCTCCTCTCCAAGGGTTTTTCCTTCAAGACATCCCAGAGCTGACACCAGCCACTCACCCAGACTGTCTAAGCAGAATTGTCACTGTTCCCCATCCTGCCCCATAGGGAAAAAGCAGATGGACTGACCCCTCTTCTTGGAACAACAAGACTCCAGAATCTTGGAAAACTGAGACATGATAGGACAGGGGTGTCAACAACCTGGGAAACATCAAGGTGATTTGGATCTCCGGACACTGGAGACACTGGGGAGAACTGGGAAATGATGACCACCTGAAGACAAGGCTGAGGCTTGGGGAATTGCTCAGGTGTGGCGCTTCCCCCATTCAGACCACCCCATTGTTTCACTTTCCCTGCATGGCTCAAACTGGTCCCATCTTCAGCCCCAGGGTGGAGTCCAGGTGGCAATATCCTGTGACCTGAGGCTGACCCTCATCCTGTCACACCTGCAGCCAATAAACCCTCCCAGAGCACCTGGGTCCTGCTCTGCACAGCTGCCACACACAGGGGTTGCCAGGGACCCCATCCCCAACAAGGCTTCAACTCTAGAACTGTCCCTGCCTGGGGCTTGCCCACAGCTCCCCAAGGCCCTTGTCCCCACACAGGGTCTCTGCAATGCCCTGAACCAAGGCCAGCAGTGGCCCTGAGCAGGATATGCCCATCCCTGGGACATGGAGAAGCGGGCACTTCTCCTAGAGCACCCATTGGGATCAAATTGGGCAAACAGAGGTGCCCAGGTAGGGGAAGGATGTTGGTCCCCAGCCAGCATCTCTGATAAGCCCTGTTTACCCAGAGCCTGAGGCAGCAGGAAGACATTCAGAAATCTTGGGCATCCGAGAGGTGAAAATCCCCTGTGAAGTGGTTCCTGAGGGCTGTCCATGGCTTTGATTCCCCCATCCCCTGCTGCCCATTCCCTCCCATAGCCTTCCCTGTGGGACAGCCCAGGGCTGACCCCATCCCCAAACCCGTTGAATCCAAGAAGAATTGCCGCTATTCCCGCTCTGGCACTTAGAGGAAACAGTGGTGGGCACTGACTCCTCTTCCTGGGGCATCAGGAATCAGGGCAAATAGGAATGTGGGAGGACTTTGAGTCAAGGGCAGGCAGGTGATTGGGATCTGCAGTCACTGGAGATACTGGGAACTCTGGGCAATGCTGATCACCTGAGGACAAGGCTGAGGCTTTGGGAATTGCTCAGGTGGGCCTATTCTCACAGCCAGGCCACTCCATTTCCCTTTCCCAAACCAGTCCCTTTTCCCTGCCCCAGAGCAGAGTCCAGACAGGAATGTCCCCTGCCCTGGTGCTGAACCCAGAGCCACTGTGGCCACCCAGAGCACCTGCGTCCTGCTCTGCACAACTGCCACACACTGGGCGTGCCAGGGACTCCATCCCCAACAAGGCTCCCTCTCTAGCACTGTCCCTGGCTGCAATAGGCTGCAGCTCCCTGAAGCTCTTGTCCCCACACAATGTCTCTGTAGTGCCCTGAACCAAGTCCAGCAATGGCCTAGAGCAGGATGTGCCCATCCCCAGGGATGTAGGGGAGCAGGTGTTTGTCCCCAGGCAGCCACTGGAATCAAATTGGGCAAACAGAGGTGCCCATGCAGGGGAAGGATGTTGGTCCCCAGCCAGCATCTCTGATAAGCCCTGTTTGCCCAGAGCCTGAGGCATCAGGAAGACATTCAGACATCTCGGGCATCCAAGAAATGAAAATCCCCTGAGAAGTGGTTCCTGAGGGCTGTCCATGGCTGTGATTCCTGTTTGACATTCCAGGACATTACAGAAGATTTCCTGCTTCCTAGGAGGTGCCTTGGAGTCCTGAAAGGTTGCAACGAGGTCTCCCCACAGCCTTTTCTTTTCCAGGCTGAGCAGTCCCAGCTCTCTCTGCCTGTCTCTGTCACAGAGGTGCTCCAGCCCTCAGAGAGTCTTGGTGTCCTCCTCTGGAACAGCTCTGTGAGTTCTGAGTCTTTCCTGTGCTGAGAATCCTCTTGCAAATTATTTATGCAGAAGACACCACCGATAGAAGAGGGGAAACTCATTCATCCTGAAGGACTGGCAGGAGTGTAGAGTCAAACTGTAGGGACAGATCCTGGAGAGCTGACACAGCCCCCAGAGAGAAAGGAACCCTCTCACGGGGTTCTCTGAAAATGGGGGATCACTCTACCCATACTGGGAACATCCGTGTGTGTCCAGCTCGTTCTCCTCAGGCTGTTGCACATGGTAAGTGCCCGTCCAGTGCCATCTCCAACTGGCACAGATCTCCAAGGCAGCCTAGAGCTCTCCTTGGCCAAAGTTCCTAAATTAGGACCCCGCAGACACTTCCTGAATTCCTCTCCAAGGTGATTAGGAGCTTTGGTGCTTAGGAACTTTGGCCAGCACACCAATGACATCCCAGCTCTTGTCCATCTGGTCATGACTCCCCCACAGAGACACTCTGCTCTCTCATCTATGGGGCACAAAGCAAAAAAATTCCAGAGGAAAATCTTCCCCCATGGGCATTGTGGCTCTTGGTGCAAGTTCTAGAGCAAACAGTCAAGGCAGTGGCCTGAAATGTTTACCCAGTTGACCCAAAATACCTCTCTGATGCATCCAGAGCAGAGAGAAACTAGAAATATTCACTAAAGTCCCGGAATGTGAAACAGGAATCACAGCCATGGACAGCCCTCAGGAACCACTTGACAGGGGATTTTCACCTCTCGGATGCCCAAGATGTCTGAATGTCTTCCTGCTGCCTCAGGCTCTGGGTAAACAGGGCTTATCAGAGATGCTGACTGGGGACCAACATCCTTCCACTACCTGGGCACCTCTGTTTGCCCAATTTGATCCCAGTAATTGCCTGGGGACAAATATCTGCTCCCCATATCCCAGAGATGAGAGAGCAGAGTGTCTCTGTGGGGGATTCTTGACCAGATGGACAAGAGCTGGGATGTCATTGGTGTGCTGGCCAAAGTTCCTAAGCACCAAAGCTCCTAATCACCTTGGAGAGGAATTCAGGAAGTGTCTGCGGGGTCCTAATTTAGGAACTTTGGCCAAGGAGAGCTCTAGGCTGCCTTGGAGATCTGTGCCAGTTGGAGATGGCACTGGACGGGCACTTACCATGTGCAACAGCCTGAGGAGAACGAGCTGGACACACACGGATGTTCCCAGTATGGGTAGAGTGATCCCCCATTTTCAGAGAACCCCGTGAGAGGGTTCCTTTCTCTCTGGGGGCTGTGTCAGCTCTCCAGGATCTGTCCCTACAGTTTGACTCTACACTCCTGCCAGTCCTTCAGGATGAATGAGTTTCCCCTCTTCTATCGGTGGTGTCTTCTGCATAAATAATTTGCAAGAGGATTCTCAGCACAGGAAAGACTCAGAACTCACAGAGCTGTTCCAGAGGAGGACACCAAGACTCTCTGAGGGCTGGAGCACCTCTGTGACAGAGACAGGCAGAGAGAGCTGGGACTGCTCAGCCTGGAAAAGAAAAGGCTGTGGGGAGACCTCGTTGCAACCTTTCAGGACTCCAAGGCACCTCCTAGGAAGCAGGAAATCTTCTGTAATGTCCTGGAATGTCAAACAGGAATCACAGCCATGGACAGCCCTCAGGAACCACTTCTCAGGGGATTTTCATTTCTTGGATGCCTGAGATGTCTGAATGTCTTCCTGATGCCTCAGGCTCTGGGCAAACAGGGCTTATCAGAGATGCTGGCTGGGGACCAACATCCTTCCCCTGCATGGGCACCTCTGTTTGCCCAATTTGATTCCAGTGGCTGCCTGGGGACAAACACCTGCTCCCCTACATTCCTGGGGATGGGCACATCCTGCTCTAGGCCATTGCTGGACTTGGTTCAGGGCACTACAGAGACATTGTGTGGGGACAAGAGCTTCAGGGAGTTGCAGCCTGTTGCAGCCAGGGACAGTGCTAGAGAGGGAGCCTTGTTGGGGATGGAGTCCCTGGCACGCCCAGTGTGTGGCAGTTGTGCAGAGCAGGACGCAGGTGCTCTGGGTGGCCACAGTGGCTCTGGGTTCAGCACCAGGGCAGGGGACATTCCTGTCTGGACTCTGCTCTGGGGCAGGGAAAAGGGACTGGTTTGGGAAAGGGAAATGGAGTGGCCTGGCTGTGAGAATAGGCCCACCTGAGCAATTCCCAAAGCCTCAGCCTTGTCCTCAGGTGATCAGCATTGCCCAGAGTTCCCAGTGTCTCCAGTGACTGCAGATCCCAATCACCTGCCTGCCCTTGACTCAAAGTCCTCCCACATTCCTATTTGCCCTGATTCCTGATGCCCCAGGAAGAGGAGTCAGTGCCCACCACTGTTTCCTCTAAGTGCCAGAGCGGGAATAGCGGCAATTCTTCTTGGATTCAACGGGTTTGGGGATGGGGTCAGCCCTGGGCTGTCCCACAGGGAAGGCTATGGGAGGGAATGGGCAGCAGGGGATGGGGGAATCAAAGCCATGGACAGCCCTCAGGAACCACTTCACAGGGGATTTTCACCTCTCGGATGCCCAAGATTTCTGAATGTCTTCCTGCTGCCTCAGGCTCTGGGTAAACAGGGCTTATCAGAGATGCTGGCTGGGGACCAACATCCTTCCCCTACCTGGGCACCTCTGTTTGCCCAATTTGATCCCAATGGGTGCTCTAGGAGAAGTGCCCGCTTCTCCATGTCCCAGGGATGGGCATATCCTGCTCAGGGCCACTGCTGGCCTTGGTTCAGGGCATTGCAGAGACCCTGTGTGGGGACAAGGGCCTTGGGGAGCTGTGGGCAAGCCCCAGGCAGGGACAGTTCTAGAGTTGAAGCCTTGTTGGGGATGGGGTCCCTGGCAACCCCTGTGTGTGGCAGCTGTGCAGAGCAGGACCCAGGTGCTCTGGGAGGGTTTATTGGCTGCAGGTGTGACAGGATGAGGGTCAGCCTCAGGTCACAGGATATTGCCACCTGGACTCCACCCTGGGGCTGAAGATGGGACCAGTTTGAGCCATGCAGGGAAAGTGAAACAATGGGGTGGTCTGAATGGGGGAAGCGCCACACCTGAGCAATTCCCCAAGCCTCAGCCTTGTCTTCAGGTGGTCATCATTTCCCAGTTCTCCCCAGTGTCTCCAGTGTCCGGAGATCCAAATCACCTTGATGTTTCCCAGGTTGTTGACACCCCTGTCCTATCATGTCTCAGTTTTCCAAGATTCTGGAGTCTTGTTGTTCCAAGAAGAGGGGTCAGTCCATCTGCTTTTTCCCTATGGGGCAGGATGGGGAACAGTGACAATTCTGCTTAGACAGTCTGGGTGAGTGGCTGATGTCAGCTCTGGGATGTCTGGAAGGAAAAACCCTTGGAGAGGAGGGGTACCAGGAGATGGGGGGTGTTGCCCAAGGGGGCTGTTGGAGGATGGATTGTGTTGGAGTGGGGGTTGTCCCCACAGGGTCCCCAGCAGCCTTTGGATCCCTGCCTGCCTCCATTGGTCCCCCGGGTGCCTGGTCCCTTCCAGGGGCAGCTGCCCCATGCAGGAAGCTGGGGGTATGCAGGGAGGGGGCTGGATCAGTGCCACGGATGGGATGGATTCTGTGCCAGGGTCAGGCTTGTGGCCATGACTGGGGACTGTGCCAAGCCGGGCTTTGGCCTGGGGGCTGTCAGGGAGGGTGGAGGGAGGAGTCCTGGCAGGGATAAATGTGCTCCTGCCCTGCTGCAGCCTCAGTCAGTGCTGTCCATAGCAAGAGGAAGATGAAGGTGGCTGTGCTCAGCGTGGCCCTGCTCTTCTCCATCCTGCTGTGTACCCCGGCACAGGCCAAGGTGAGGCACCAGCCAAACGCTGTCCCCACACCCTGCCCTTGGTCACCTCCCATCCCACACTCTGGGTCCCTTCAGAAATTCCCTCCCTGCTCCCTCCTCTGTGTCCTCTCCAGGGTCCCCAAATGCCTCCCACTGACCATGCCCAAGGTCTTTGCTTCCAGGTGCCCCCTCAATCCTTTGCCTTTCTTCCTGACCACAGCAGCAGGGTCCCCTTCAACAATTCCCTGACTCACCCCCCTTCCCAAATCCTCTCTGGGTCCTGCCTCTTTTGTCCCCACCCATCCTCGTTATTCTGTCCCCAGCCAGCCCCTTCCTTGCACCCCATGTCCCTACCCTGCAATTTCTTTCTCCTCCCCTTTACCTTACACCGAGCCCCTTTTCAGCCCCAGCCCTGTCCCTTGGGCCCTCCACTGACCCCAGTTCAATGTCTTTGGGTCTCTCCCCACCTATAAAAGATCTCCTTGGAGGCCCTGAAATCCCACCCCATCGTCCCCACCCTGCTCCCTGCACCCCTGTGCCCCCACAGCCACACGATGTCCAATCCAGACCAAATTTTGTTCTCCATTTCCAGGCGCTCCTGGAAGGAACCCAAGATGATCTCCAGGAGGTGAGTGGTGTGCTGGGATTGGAGGGCATCCCCTCTGGGAATTTGGGGGTAGCTGTGTCCGCCTATCCCTTGCTGGCACAGGGGCCTTCCCAGTGCCCAGCAAAGTCTCCTGTTCTCTCTGCAGATTGATTTAGACAATGTCGTGAACCTGGAGACGCCTCTGGTGCGTACCACGAATTCTGCCCGTGTCAGACCCTCCCCTTGCACGGCCAGCACACCCCAGACCATCCCAGTTTGTCCCAGCACAGCCCATTGCACCCCTTCTGACATCCTAGACAACTCCCCTTCCCCATAGATCTTCCCCAGAGAACCTATTTCCCAGGCCCCATTGTATTCCCACCCCTGTTCCCCCAGCACCCCCCTGGGGGCTTCTGGGCAGGAGCACAGTAGCTCCTGCCCCCCATTGCTCCCTGCAGAACCCCTTTCCCCAAGGACCCCATGCTTTTCCCCACATTCCAGTGCAGCCCAGTGCCCCCAGTGTGTCTCTAATGCTGTGTTTGTCCCCAGCCCCCAGTTGTTGAAAAGCTGGAGGCTGTTCTGCGGCAGAAGCGCCTGGCTGCCTCTCTGGGTGCCTAGGTGAGCTGTGCCTGCAGGGAGAGGGGTGGGGACAGGGCCCCTCTCCTATGTCAGTGGGCACCAGAGGTCACATTCTGGGTTTTGATTTTTAGGATTGCAAGTTATGGGGACACCGGTGTCCTGATTCCCTCTGGCGGCATGAGGAGATGATCACCCCTGGAGGAACCCCCTGAACCCTTTGAGCCCTGGGCCATTTCCCCTGAATAATCAATAAACCCTTTGAGCAAAGCTTTGCTCTTTGTCTGTATTCGTTTTACAAAGAAAAATACCCCAAATCTCCAAGAAGTTTCCCCCAGAGGTGTTGTCTTGTTCCTGTGTCCATCTGCACTTCCCATCACTCTATCACTGTCACCTCCACACATCTCTGACCCTGCTGGCACCTCCCACATTGGCACTGAAATCCTCACTCCCCCTCCCCACCACCAGGAATGACCATGGTGGGGAGCTCAAGCCAGGAGCACACAGGCCAGAGATGAATAAGGAGAACCTGGCAGAGGCAAGGAGAATCCTCCATTGCAGGGTGTTGTGGGGTCCTGTGGGAGCCCAGGGCATACCCCCGGCCTCCTTGGGGGTCTCAAGCCAACACGGCAAGGGTCTCAAAAACTCCTGAGTGAGACCCTGGTGTCTCAGGCATTGAATTCTAACCCCTGAGGGAAATTGCAAACCCAGAGGGAATGGAAACAAGCTATCAAAATTAGTAAAGTGTAAATTAGATTGTTAGAACATAGATAAATAGACTTTTTGGAATGTTTCTTATAAGGGACATGTGGCCAAGATGGAGAATTTGGGGGGTGGACACCTTTTACTCCTTCTTCTCCATGTCATCCATATTGGGTGACACGTTGGCACTCTTGGATTGGATGGGGTCAGGGCTGGACCATTTAATAAAATTGTATTGTATTGGGAACATTTTGTAAACATGTAACACATAGTACAAACTACATAAAATAAGCCCTGCCTTCACCAGGCAGATTCCACCCTGGATGCCAGGCTGAGCAGATCGCTGCTGGCCAAGTAAAAGGTCCCTGAGATAAGATATAATAAACAATCCTTGAAACAAGAGAAAACCGTCTGCGGCAATCACTCTTCGGCTACTTCAGAGAGAACCAGGGTTTGAACCACCTCATATCTCTCTGAGGTGATCTCGGGTCTAAGGAGAAACTTCAGAATGGGACATCTGGCATCCCTGGGTGGGTATTGACATCTGGCATTCCTCTGGGTGGGCATTGGCATCTGGCATCTCTGGGTGGTCACTTTCAGCCCACAAAGGTGGTTGCGGACCCCTGGACCCTGACACTTGTCATCCCTCTGGATTGGCATTGCAGCCTGCAAAGGCAGGTACCGACCCTCAGAAGGGCAAGCTCAACTAGATGCACAGAGATGGAGGAGACCCCCTCAGGCAGAGACATTTGGCACGGACCCTGGTGTATCTATGTAGCCTGCAAAGGCAGTTACAGATCCCCAGAAGACCGAGCTTCACAAAAGGCACACTGATGAAGAGGACTGGGGAGGAGATTTCTGGCCCTCTGCCAAGAAAAGCCAAGTTCCAGACGCGAGTCAGAGAGGAGGTGTCCCGGGAAGCCTCGCTCCTGTGCACTGCTGGTCAGTTTCAGGAACCTCCAAATCGATTTTGGACGAATTGGTTTTGGGTAAGATGGTTCAGAATCAGGCTCATCATAGGATTCCCACCTAACCATGAGCAGGGGGAGGGAGGTTTATGGCTGCCTTGCTATCAGCAGGCAGAGAAAGCAATTGAAGTCCCTCAGAGACTGGGGAAGGATTCTCACCTAGCCATGAGCTGGGGGAGGGAAGTTTATGACTGCCTTGCCAGCAGCAGGTGGTTCAGGAAAGGCCTTGCCAACAGCAAGGTAGGGGAAAAATTAAGTTAGAATTATTTCCAAGTGAGTTAGAAAACTTAGATTATTGCTACTTTGCCTCTTCAGAAATCCTGACCCCAGAAGGCGGGAGGGCATTACAGGCAACTCCCTGGGCCATGGAGGACAGAGGGGAGGGGGACAGGACCGCGAAAAAAAGCAGGGAAAAGCGCGGGCTCGGGGATGTCCGGGGATAGGCAACCTGCGGCGGCAACCGGGACGCAGAAAAGCGGGAAGTATGAAAAGGCACTGACAGACCTGCCTCCACCTGTTAGGAATGCTGGGGGACGAGGTGAATGCCCTGTTTCAGGGAAACCTGAGATATCCACATTAGAACTGGCAGATTCTAATGGGGAAAGAAATTTATGCTTTTTAAAGTCAAAGGAGAAAACATTAACAACTTTTGAGCAATTGCAGGCAGCTGCTGAGACAGAGCCAGTCCCGACACAGCCCGTTCAAACCCACGGCGCAGCAGCGTGAGGTCACAGCTCTGGGACTCACCGAGGGAGGGGGGTGCAGCCGCCTGGTTCCCAGAGGCTCCGGCAGCACCCCCGCTGCTCTGCCCTGCCTGCACAGACCCAGTGCTGCAGAGGGGAGGAGGGATGGGGGATGGAGAGATGCCAAGAGCTGCTTTTTACCTATATTGTGGAGAACAAACAGAGCAAGGGAACATGATAACCAACTCACTTTTATTTTCAGTTCTTGTATGTTAAACTAAAGGTGTTTCTTTTTTATTGTTGTTAAAAAAAGACGCAGAAATTTTAAGAATTGTGAAAGTATTTTAATAGTATTAGGTATTTTAATAATTGAAGGTATAATAAGGTATTTTGTATTTTATTTGAATACATATCATCTATATTTATGTTATTGTTCAGATATGAGTAGACATTTATCTAAATGTCAACACTGAGTTTTAATTTTCCTGTAGTTAATTGTTTTAAAGAAGCCAGTTTATAATATTTGCAATACAGTCAATATAAATCAATAGATTTTGAGTTAGATTTTAGAATTTAAATTTAATTTCTGTATTTAATTTTAAAAACACTGTAATAAGATTGTATGAATTCTATATTACAGAATGATTTTGTTTTCTGTTTCATTGTTTAATTTGAAATCTTTCAATACTTTAAGTAACTTTTGGAAAGCCTCCAGATATGTCCTTGAATCAAATGTATGAAGATAATCAGCTAAGTTGTGAACTTAATGTTTCTTTATTTTCCTTTTATTAATTCTCTCTTTTATTTTGGCAGGTCTTTTGTGACCTGACACTTTGATATCTTATGGTTTTGAATATTTTGCAGAATTCCAGAAAATTATTTGAGCTTCATTCTCAGAAAAAAAATTTTAATGTTATGGTTTTCCTGAGTTGTTATCATGGAAGCACTGCAGTGTCTTGCCATGTTGAAAGTATCTTACTCTAAAGATGAATTTTAGAGAAAATGAGTTGCTAGAGGAGTTTGATTTCTTTTTGAAATGTTTAATTGTAACTTTGTTGTTAAGAGTTGTGGTTTATTTCTTTAATAAGAAGATGTCAGGGAGTTCTCTTCCAATTAGAGTTTAGGCTCTGGCCAAGCCTTAATTCTGACTGAAAGAGAAATTGTGTAAACCCAGGTGTTTTCTGCATCAAAATAATATTCCAATCGTTTGGATTGACAATTTGACTTATCAATATAACAGCTGATGCTGACTTTGAAATGCATTTGGTGTTCATTTTCCGGAGATGACCATCTAATTCCTCATTGAATCAAAGTTTGTCAGCTGTCTGCAGACCCTGAGGTGATGACACAGTTTTTTTTTTTAATTGATAATTATTTAATCTTGTAAATGTATGCCTGTTATTTAAAGTATTGTTAATTATTGTATTATGTTTACTTGCAGAAGATTGTAAACTTTGGGTTTGTTTTCTTTGTTAGATAATACTTGAAATAATAGTACAAGGGAAAATTTTCCAGTTTTGATCAAAAATATAGAGACAGAGAAAGTTGAAAAGCTTACAAAGTAAGCATTTGGGGGAAGGGTTCTGTTATGTCTCCACAGAGAGAGGACGGAGATGGTCGAAGCCTGCAGCAAGATTGGAACACCACAACATATAGCTTCAGTTGTCAAGGAGCAAGTGACGGAAGTTCTTCAAGAACAACATGAAAAGATTTTTGCAAATTTTAAGAAGAAAAAGAATCCATCTAAAGGACAATGCTACGACTGTGGAATTTTTGGACATTTTGGGAAAAATTGTCCTCAATCCACAAAGACTTCCAAGCCACCAGAACTTTACCCTAGATGTCGCAGAGGAAGACATCTGGCAAGTGAATGTTATTCTCTGACGGATGTGGACAGAAAACCATTGCCACTGCCAAGAAACACGAAGTGCAGGACCATCTTGTGCTATGACAGAAATGATGGCAGTGCAACAAGGAACAGCAACAACACCGGCATAGACAATACAGTTGTCAGGGAGCGTCAATCTGACTCCCTCAGCAGGGCGTTAGGGGACATCCCCTGTGACAGGGATTTGCTGCCCAGGAACGCAGTACATCCTGTCAGCTTCAAAAGTGACTTGTTTTTTTTGAATGAAGAATCTGCATCTATACGTACAGGACTGAAAGCACCGTGCCGAAAGAGACAAGATTTTTTGATAATAGGCAGAGACCGGTGCAGCAATTTTGGACTGACAATGTATCCTACTGTTGTTTCAGCAGACTGCTTCGAAGAGATGACAATTTTAGCAAGGGCTCTTCGACCCCCATTGACAATTCCACAAAATACTCAACTGGCAAAAGCGATAGCTCTGCCATCGCATCCATTGGAGCATCAAGCAATGCTGGTGATGGGCGAAGGGCATCCACACTACAATGACCATGTCGAAGTACACGCATTATGGTTGAAGTACATAACCCGTGAACAGCCAACTATTACTTGGGACTTGATATATAATAACAGGAAAACAACCATCACAGGGATGATGAACACCGGACGTGACAGTGATTTCATATATTTTCTGACCTTGAGAATGGAACTTGATTGTACCTTTGGATCAAATCACAGGCATTGGAGGAAGTTCTGTATGCCTCCAAAGCAAAAATTCAATAACATTCACAGGACCCGGACAGAAGACAGCTATTACTCGTGTAAAAGCCATTCACTGTATGGGGAAGAGATCTCCTTTCACAGTGGAACATGTACCTGACAATGGATTTTTAGTAGGACTTACTGTGGCACTCGCCACTGCACACCGATACGTGGACTCTTTACCATTCCATTTAGTAGTGTTGGGAGAAGAAACACAGCTATATGGTTTGATTTTTCAGTGGGACGAACACAAAAAAGACACTCTTTTATTTATAGAATGGGTTTTCCTATCTTACAGATCTCTAAAGACAATTCTTACAGATTCAGAAATGACAGTACAAGTGATAATAAAGGGAAAAACAAGGTTGATTACAATAATGGGCAAGGACTTTTCAATGAATAATGCGGCAAGGACCACAGATTTCTACAATACCAATGAATCAAAAAATGGATGAGGCAGCAGCTTGGCCTCAATCTCAACAAGTAATACCTTTGAACAAACAAATTCCTACAGAGACACACAGACCTGCAACAGCAGCTCAAGATACTTTAGTTGATTGGACAAATATTCGAATGGACTTGACAAGAAGCAGAAAATGTCCTGCAATTGGAACTGGTGAAATAGCCATGCCAGTGAATTATGACCCACAAGGACAAAACCAAAGATGGCAAAAATTAAATCATGATTTAGTTAAAAATTCAATTAAGACAATTAGAGATTATGGACTGGGATCTTCATATTTTCAACAGCTTTTAAAAGGTATTCTCAATGAATATGACTTGACTTCATGTGACATGAAATCTCTTGTGTCATTGATACTTACTGACACACAAGGACTTATATGGGAGCGCAGATGGAGAAGAGCTTTGAAGGAGCTGCGAAAGAAATACCAAGGTGGTGCTCATGCTAACCTCACCATGGCAGAATTAGCAGGAGACTCTCCTCACAATGATCCAGTACAACAAGCTGCCAAGATTCCAAGGGGAGTGTTGGCAGACATCAAGGAAAAAGGATGTGAACTTCTCTTCAAACAAGATTTAAAAGACTTAAGGACTGACAGTGAAAAATGATTGTTTATATGCTGTTGTATCTTATTTTTTGTCAACTGTATTAGGTGAAAAAGAGGATTTACCAGTGATGCAGCCAAGGGAGAGTGTTTGGGAAAGTTTAGCATGGACAGTGGGGTTGGAGACAATTTGTTTGAGGCATTCCAGGCAAAAAAAGCCATTTTCAACATATCTGGTGGGATTGACAGTGAAAGAATTGTCCATTCCGGAGGGCATCCCTTCATGGGTGATGTGAGTTGTGACAACTCCTGTGAATGGATGGCATGTGTGGGTTCAATTTCTCCCTGTGGCTGTTTTCAAACCAAAAGAATTAGAAATTTTTGGTTCAACAATGGATTTTGGAATTGTATGTGATGTTTTAGGGGTGAAAAAGAACCAAACAATGGATGTTACTCCGAATTAGAATGTATATAGCAATTATATTGTAGTCTCAAACAAACCATCCTTCCGAGTTCTAGCACAGTTATTGTGCCTGGATGGTCTGTTTGACCTTTTTGATCTTTTACATTTGTAAAAAGAAATTTTGAAAGTAGGTTTTTATATATTAGTGGAGCTTTTTACTATTCTCATTGCTTTGCCATGCATCATCCCATGCACTCGGCATGCCTTGAACAAAGCTGTGAAAAGGGCTCTGGACAAAACCGTGAAGGAGGTCTTTTTGCTGCAAACAGAGGGGGGAGATGTGGGAGTCCAGGGTTTTTCCCTGGCTCCTTTGGGGATGCAAAAACCCCCCTGGCAGACCCCTCAGAGACCCCTGAATGCTGCCCAGGAGCTGCAGGGGCTGGATTTGGCTCCTTGGGAGAATCTGCCCACATTGAGAGAAGAGACACAGAAAATAATGATGAGTAGAGTGTAAATTAGAATGTTAGAACGTAGATAAATAGGTTTTCTTGAATGTTTATGATAAGGGACACGTGGCCAAGATGGAGAATTTGGGGGGTGGACACCTTTTCCTCCTTCTTCTCCATGTCATCCATGTTGGGTGACACGTTGGCCTCTTGGATTGGTTGGGGTCAGGGCTGGACCATTTAATAAAATTGTATTGTATTGGTAAAATTTTGTAAACATGTATTACGTAGTACTAACTATATAAGATAAGCCCTGCCTTGACCAGGCAGATTCCACCATGGATGCCAGGCCGAGCAGACCGCTGCTGGCCAGGCAAAGTGTCCCAGAGATAAGAAACAATAAACTGTCCTTGGAAAAAGAGAAAACTGTCTCCGGCAGTCTCTCTTCGGCGGCTTCGGGGAAAACCAGGTTTTGAACCACCTTCGTGTCCCTCTGGGGTGATCTCGGGGCAGAGGAGGAACCCCAGACTGGGACAGGGGCTGAGGGCGGCAGTGCTGGTTTTGTGCACAAGGGGGCAGCACTACTGTTGCAGGGGGCTGCAGTATAGGTTTTGTCCACAAGGAAGCAGCACTAAGGGATGGGAGGGGCTGCAGTGTCATTTTTGTCTACAAGGCAGCAGCTCTACTGGGGGGTGAGCTGCAGTATAGGTTTTGTGCACAAGAAAGCATCACTACTGGTGGGGGGGGGAGAGCTGCAGTGTTGGTTTTGTTTTCATGGGGACAGCACTACTGGTGGGGAAGGATGCAGTACCTGTTGTGTCCACAAGGGGACAGCACTACTGGGGGGGCGAGCTGCAGTACCTGTTTGGTCCACAAGGGAGCAGCACTACTGGAGAGGGGACTGCAGTACATGTTTTGTAAAAAGGGTGTTGCACTACTGAAAGGGCGGGGGGGGAGGGGCTGAAGTACTGGTTTTGTCCAAACCAGTGCAGCACTACTGAGGGACAAGGGGCTGCAGTACCGGTTTTGGCCACGAGAAAGCAGCTCTACTCGGTTGGGGTGGAGGGTTTTCAGTACCAGTTTTGTCCAAGAGGGGGCAGCAGTAGTGAAAGGGGGGGCTGAAGTACTGGTTTTGTCGACAACAGAGCAGCACTACTGGGGGCTGAGGGCGGTAGTGCCGGTTTTGTGCACAAGGGGGCAGCACTACTGTTGCAGGGGGCTGCAGTATAGGTTTTGTCCACAAGGAAGAAGCACTAAGGCGGGGGAGGGGCTGCAGCGTCGGTTTTGTCCACAAGGCATCAGCACTACTGAAAGGGGGGTGTCCACAGTACCGGTTTGGTGCACAATGAGGCAGCACTACTTAAATGGGGAGGGCAGCAGTACCGGTTTTTCCACAATGGGGCAGCACTACTGATGGTGGGGGGGTGCTGCATTACCTGTTTTGTTCACAAGGAAGCAGCACTTCTGTGGGGGAAGCGGCAGTACCAGTTTTGTCTACAAGGGGGCAGCACTATTGAAAGGGCGGTGCTGAAATACTGGTTTTGTCAACCAAAAAGCAGCACTACTGAGGAGGGGGGACTGCAAAACCGGTTTTGCCCAAAAGGGGGCAGCACTAGTGGTGGGTGGGGTGCAGTGCCGGTTTTGTTCACAAGGGGTCAGCACTACTGGGGAAAGGGAGGCTGCAGTACCGGTTTTGTCCACAAGGGGCAGCACTACTGAAAGGGGGGGGGGCTACATTACCGTTTTTGTCCACAGTGGGTCAGCAGAACTGAAAAGAGGAGGTGGGTTGCAGTACCTGTTTTGTCTACAGTGGTGAAGCACTACTGGTGCAGGTGGCTGCAGTGTTGGTTTTGTCCACAAGGCGGCAGCTGTACTGGGGGGTGAGCTGCAGTACCTGTTTTGTCCATAAGGAAGTAGCACTATGGGAAGAGGGGGGGCTGCAGTACCGGTTTTGTCCAGAAGGAACGAGTTTTACTGGAGGGGGGCTGCAGTACCTGTTTTGTCTAAAAGAAAGCAGCACAACTGAGGGAGGGTGAGCTGTAGTACCGTTTTTGTCCACAAGGTGTCAGCACTACTGGGGGCAGGGCTGCAGTACCGGTTTTATACACAAGGAAGCAGTACTACTGGACGGGGGCTGTAGTACATTTTTTGTCAAAAAGGGGGCTGCACTACCGAAAGGGGGGGGCCTGAAGTACCAGTTTTGTCCAAAATTGGAGAGCAATACTGAGGGAGTGGGGGCTGCAGTACCTGTTTTGGCCACATGGAAGTAGCACTACTGTGGGAGGGGTGGTGGGCTTCATTACCGTTTTTTTACAGAAGGAACGAGTTTTTTCTTGAGGGCAGCTGCAGTACTGGTATTGTCCACAAGAAGGCAGCACAAGTGAGGGAGGGCGAGCTGTAGTACCAGCTTTTTCCTCAAGGTGGCAGCACTAATGGGGGGGGCTACAGTACCGGTTTTATCCACAAAGAGGCAGCACTACTGGAGGGGGGCCTGCAGTACATGTTTTGTCCAAAAGGAGGTTGCACTACTGAATGGGGGGGGGGGGCTGAAGTATCTGTTTTGTCCAGAACGGGGCAGCGCTACTGAAGGAGAGGTTCTGCAGTACCGGTTTTGGCCACGAGGAAACAGCACTACTGGGGCAGGCAGGATGGTTTTCAGTACCGGTTTTGTCCAAGAGGGGGCAGCAATAGTGAGGGTGGGGCTGCAGTACCTGTTTTGTCTACAAGGTGGCAGCTCTAATGGTGTGCAGGCTGCAGTACCGGTTTTGTTTACAAGGAGGAAGCACTGCTCAATAGCGTGGGGCTGCTGTACCCGTTCTGTTCACAAGGGGGCAGCACTGGTGGGGAGGTACAGTACTGTTTTTTTTCACAAGGGGGCAGCACTACTGAAAGCAGTGGAGTGCAGTACTGGTTTGGTGCACAAGGGGCAGCACTATTGATGGGGGGGGGGCTGCAGTACCTGTTTTGTCCACAAGAAAGCAGCACTACTGTGGGGGGGGCGGCAGTACCGGTTTTGTCCATAAGTGTGCAGCACTACCGTGGGGTGGGGTTGCTGCAATTCTGGTTCCTCCACGAGGAAGAAGCACTACTGGCGGGGGAACTGCAGTAGCTGTTTTGTCCACTAAAAAGCAGCACTACTGGGGCCGGGGCTGCAGTGCCAGTTTTGTCCACAGAGCGGCAGCTCTACTGGGGAAGGCTGCTGTACTGGTTTTGTCCACAAGGGGGCAGCAGCAATACTGTTGGGGTGGGCTCAGTACCTTTTTTTTCCACAAGGAAGCAGCACTACTGGGGGGGGGGGGGGGGAGTGCATTACCTGTTTTGTCCAAACGAGGACAGCACTACTTGTTGAGGAGCTGCACTACTGGTTTTGTCCACAAGGGTGCAACACTAACTGGGAGGTGGGCTGCAGTACCGGTTTTGACCACAAGAGGGCAGCACTACTGGGTGGGGGGCTGCAGTATCAGCTCTGTCCACAAGGGGCAGCACTACTGAGGGGTGGGCAAGCTGAAGTGCCGGTTTTGTCCACAAGGGGGCAACACTATTGGGTGGGTTGCTGCAGTACTGGTTTCAATCACGAGGAAGCCGCACTACTGGGTGGGGAGGAGGGTTTGCAGTATCTGTTTTGTCCAAGAGGGGGCAGCACTAGTGAGAGGGTGGGCTGCAGTACCAGTTGTGTTCACAAGGGGCAGCACTGCTGGGGGTGGGCTGCAGTACCGATTTCGTCTACAAGGGAACAGCACTAATGAAATGGGGGGGCTGCAGTACCGGTTTGGTGCACAAGGGGGCAGCACTACTGAAAGGGGTGGGCTGCATTGCCAATTTTGTCCACAAGGAAGCAGCACTACTGTGGGGGGTCTGCAGTACCGGTTTTGTCCACAAGGGGGCAGCACTACTGAAGGGAGTGGGCTGCATTACCTGTTTTGTCCACAAGGAAGCAGCATTACTTTGGGGGGGCTGCAGTGCCGGTTTTGTCCACAGGGGTGTAGCACTACCTGGGGCCGGGCTGGCAGTACCCGTTTTGTCCTCAAGGAGGCAGCTCTCCTGGAGGGGTGGTTTTGCAGTACTGGTTTGTTCCAAAATGGCACAGCACAACTGAAAGTGGGGGGGGGGAGTACCTGTTTTGTCAATAAGGGAGCAGCACTATCTGGGGATGCAGCAGCAGTACCGATTTTTGCCACAAGGGGTCAGCACCACTGGGTGGGCCTACTGCACTACCGGTTTTGTCCACAAGGGGACAGCTCTATGGAAAGGGGGGGGTGGGGCTGCAGTACCGGTTTTGCTGAAAAGGGGGCAGCACTAATTGTGGGTGGGCTGCAGTACCAGTTTTGTCCTCAAGGAGGCAGCACTATTAAAGAGGGAGCGGTAATACCGGTTTTGTCCACAAGGGGTCAGCACTACTGAGGCGGGGCATGGGGGCTGCAGTACTGGTTTTGTCCACAATGGGGCAGCACTATCTGGGGATGCGGCAGCAGTACCGATTTTTGCCACAAGGGGTCAGCACCACTGGGTGGGCCTACTGCATTACCGGTTTTGTCCACAAGGGGACAGCTCTATGGAAAGGGGGAGGGGGCTGCAGTGTTGGTTTTGTCCACAAGGCGGAAGCACTGCTGGGGGTGAGCTGCAGTACCTCTTTTGTCCACAATGAAGCAGCACTACTGGGAGGGGGGGAGTGGGCTGCAGTTTCAGTTTTGTCCCCAAAGTGGCAGCACTACTGGTGGGGGGCTGCAGTACCGGTTTTGTCCACAAGGGGGCAGCACTGCTGAAGGGCGGGGGGCTGCAGTACCTGTTTTTTCTACAAGGGGGCAGCACTGCTGTGGCAAAGGGGATGCAGTAACGGTTTTGTCCACAACGGGGCAGCAGTACTCGGGGAGGGGGATGCAGTTCCGGTTTTGCCTACAATGGGGCAGCACTACTGAAGGGGGGGGGCTGCACCATTCCAAAGACAAGGCATATCTGTTCTTTTTCACAGATCTGGAAATTGTAATTGTACTTCTGAAGCCTTTTCAAGAAGAATGCAATGCACCTGAAGATATGCTTATTAAAAATGTACTTTCCAAATAAAATCCTATACTTTAATTAGACTAGTTAAGGATGGTGGTCTCACTTCAACTAAGCCCATTTGAAATTTAGAGCATCTCCTCTCACTCTGATCCTGCTCTCCATTTACTCCAGTGTAGAGTCAGCCATTGGCTCTCAGTGGCTTGGCCCAGTCTGTTTGGGAAGAAAGAAACCACAGTGGCAATGTTTCAAAGGATTTACATGTGTTGGTATTCTGCACTGAGTGGAAGAAAAGCAAACTGGCACCTGGAGCAGTGAAATAAGGGGATTTTCTCCTTAATTTTCTTAATGGAGCATGGACTCAGCTGGGGAAACCAGTGGAGTGTGTGTGTAGAGCTGCTCTGCACACCTTGTGCCTCAGTCCCATTTTTCTGTGCTTTTTACAAAGTAGAATGACAGCAAAAGTAATTTTGTTCATACCCAGAACTGACATAAAATCATCCTTGAAGCTTGTAGCCAAATTGCCACTGCAATGTGAATTTTAAGTATGTTCTGTAAGACTTGTGCTGTCCCTAGCATGACTCACAGTGGGTGTGCAAATCAGTGATGAAAAGTGAGTCTTCAGGTGCTCCTATCTGCTGGTGCTTCTCAAGACTTTGTTGCTATCATTATATTATCATGCACTCAGGAAACCTCAAACTTTTCCCTGGAAATCTAGTGACCAGTTCTTATATTTATCAGGGTAGTCATTGTCTAAGCTAGCAGGGTACTTGCTTGAACTTTAAGGGGCTGACTTTATCTTGATTAGGTGTACTGCAGACTCAATTTTTCACATCTAAAGTGAGCACAGTGACCATCACTCAGCTGCTTTTCTTAGATGTCTCTTACTTCCTTCTCTTCTCTTTGTTTTAATTTTGTTTTCCAAAAGAAATGGTCAAGCTTTCTTAGCAGCTTAGTGGCTAGGAGAGATCTCTGGGATGAAGTTGGGTGAGATGTTCTGTGTTCAAGTTAAGTGCTCTAATTTTTACTGATTTTACTTATTTAGAGGTAAGAGAAAATGAGCTATTTTTCCCCCCCTTTCCCTCTTTGAACCAGAAAGGGTCTTCTCATCTAAACTGGTTCATACATTCCTTCAGGCAATCCAATTTTTATGGAAAATAAACTTTCATCAGAAAATCCCTGACTCGCTGTCCTCCCTGGAGACCTACATCTACGGGATTTTAGTTTCTTTGCCTTTGATGCATTGACACAAAAAAACCTTTAATAAGCAGAAGTGAACCCACCATTCATCTTTCTCTGCTACTCTCCAATTTGTAAATGAGCAAAGTTTGGTTATACACTTGCATGTGGTAATTATTCTGTAGTCATTAAAACACTGTAGTCTTTCGTGGTTCCAGCAGTGAATCTTTTCCTACTGATTATTGGAAGACTATAAGTGCTAATGACAATTATTAGTTCATTTTGGAATTGTAAATCTTTTATCCTCTGAATCAATAACTTGATTTGCAATTTTGTTTTTTTAAATTTTATTTTTCTGGACATCTTTCTGACACCCATCAGGAAAATTTGATATGAATATAGGTAATTTTTATATTTCAATATTTTTATGTTCCAATATGACTAGGAGGAACATTAAAATGAAGGTTGGTAAGTTCTACCAACCATAAATATAGAAGAGTTCATAGTCTACTGAGAAGGTTTGGTCTGAACAGCTTCTTAGGTCTCATTCCTTTAGCAAAAAACTTGTATCATTTTGTGAATTTAAATATAGTATTGTTGCCATCATTGGTTGGTTGATTGGTTTATTTTTTAATTTGACTATGTGGAAAATAACTGTTAAGAAAAAATATTTTTCTTGCTGTTGTACTCAGTAATGTCACCTGGTTCTAGCCTTCTGAGCAACATGACAAACTAATCTTAATTAATTTAATCTAAATTTTACTTCATAACCGTCTTCCAGGGTTTTCAAACCTATCCAACAACAAAAAAGAGTAGGAAACTTTGGATTTTCATGTATTTGTAAAAAACTGGCACTTTCTATGTAATGCAAATCTTGAGTCTCACAGATAAACTGTAAACTCTTGAAGCAGTGTGTGTCAGGGGTGGGAATTCTTTCAGGGTGACATGAACGAGACTGGCACAAACTGCAGCACATTTTCAATTAACTTATTTTTCTTTCCCCTGAGTTTACAATGCATGCAAAATGCTGATATGGTTCAGACAGCTGTTCTCACAATGCAGTAAAAGCAGGTTTAACATTAAGATTATCCCAGTGCATGATGTGGGGGAGATGAGATTTTTCCCTCTGCTTCCACATTAACCCATTAAGAAATAAGGCAAGTCATTAAAGAATGTATTTTACTAATAAATCACATTTGAAACTGCATGCTATGCAAATAGACAGGCATGAGTGGGACTGAATTTGTTTCTTTAAAAAGACTTGCACACTTTTAAATCACAGGTTTGAAACTGAGGAAAAACTTTTTTTTTTTTTTAATTATATAAAGGTGATGTAAAATTACACTTATAGTAATGGGGAGAGAGCTTATTTACTCCTAAATTTCATTAATTCACCTCACTGGATATTCTTTCTGTTTGTGGTACCTTACTTGTCATATTGACTCTTTATGTGATATTTAGCAATAGTTTATGAAAAAAATAATTGAGCATCTGCCTATTCTGTTTCATTACTTTCCCCTAAGGCTCTTTTGAGTGCTATGCAAATCATGCCAATTTCCAGTAACAGTGGAAGTGTTGTGACAACTTCCTGTTGTCTCAAAATCTGTGTTTTGCCCCACACTCATCCTACTCTGAGTCTTTTTAGTACCTGACTGATGTAAGCGTGAACAAAACTTTAACATTCCCCCCTGCATGCTGTTTCTGCTATGGACTGGTGTTCTCTTTCTTTCTGACTCTCCACAAACATTTATTGGTGTTGATGATACACCAAAAGAATTGCTATATTGCACAACTCTCCAAACTAAAGACCAGTGACTTCTTTTTCTTTTTTCTTTTTTTTTTTCCATCCTTTGGTCAATTAGTATATTAGTCCAGAGAAATGCCAAGCTGCATACAGCTGCTCTATGTTGCATCCAGCTATTAAAGGCATCTATTCATGTGCTTGTCAATTGTGTCACTTTTTCTCTTTGTGTGTTGCCCATGCTACTTCTGGCATCTCCCTTCCTTCCAAACCTTTTCATGCCCAGCAGACAGTTTTTGCAGACCTAATGAGGCAAATGTCATGGCTGTGTTTGAGATATCTCAGTGTCTATTTTAGTCTGGTATATTAAAAGGAAGGCAAGGAAAAGTAGTTTGTGTTGTTCTTGGAGTAGACATTATATTATATTGCAATTAATTGTTGCAAATGTGAGCCTTGCATTAGAAAATGAGCTCTGTATTTGAAAAGCTGAGGTATGTGATGTTTGAACATGCTCACATACAAACTTCTGCTTAGGAGAGATTAATGACAAAGGTGTTCCCATCTGTGCATGTGCAACTGGTCATCAAACACAAATGAAACATGTCAACACTCACACAAAATGCTCTAGAATTCATCTCTCCTTTTTCCATCATGCTTCCATCTAACTAGCTCTTTAAACAATTCTCTCAGGAAGAAGTGGGTTCTATATGAAACCATGAAGGCTTCAAAAAATTGCAAGGGATGGAGAACAGCAGCTAAACTAGTCTGGTTCATACCAGACACAACCTGCTGGTGTGATTTATCTGCCTTCTTAATCAGGCACTCAGGAAAAAAACAATGATATTCACAATACAATTCTCTAATATGATTTTATTTGTAGTCAAGGAAGAGACAGAAAATACATGAAAAACTTATATTTCAGCTAGTGTTTAAAGTCTTCTTCTCAAATTTGACAGATTTCTCAGTTATGAAATCACAGCAGAGCTGACCAAAAATATCCTTTACCCTATTCCTGGAGTTCTTAAGTAAAATCCTTTGCCAACAGCAGAAAGCATTCTATATTAATTATGCATTGGAAAAAAAAATGGTCTTTCACAGAAATTCAGGCTAAGTTAATTTAAATCCAGGCTAAAACAGTGTTCCTGCGTGGATTTTTCTGCACCAATCTGAGCTCCTACTCCTCCTTGGAGGCAAGGGGATGGAAGAATGTGTGTGGGGTAACCAAACATGGAGCATTGTTATCTCACTTGGCCACACCTTGCTCCAGAAACTGGCTGCTGTCACCTGAGAACTTTGTGCCCTGGACCTGAGATGATGATGAAGTCAAATCAGCACACCTGACAAGAAGAAATCCTTCCAGAATATCTTAAAGTTCAGCATTACCTGCCAGTATTTCCATCTGATCTTCACTACAATTGAACAGACAACTTCCATCAATTACACAGTAAGTTGTTTGCCACCTGGGTAAATGACACTTGATAGCTGGCACTGAGTAATCAGGAAGAGTAGGGTTGGTTAAATATCAAAAGTGAGAGACACTCAGACAACTCGCTCTTCAAAATGTGACACTAGGCACCTGTACATTTTATTGTGATCCACTCCTGGATCCCCTTTACTTTTGGTTTTTGAACAGTAACATATTTACTGGATAGTCACTAAAATGACTTGTGAATAAAGCAGACAGACCTGATACTGTATAGTGACTATTTGTGAAGTTATGCTAAAAAAAATCTTAAAATATCAGTCCCAGTCAGAAACTGAACTCACCTATATCAAAGCAATTTACAGCTATGTATAACTGAATATGTGTGAGAACACAAATGCTCACCCTGCATATATGTGTTGACAGAAGTCAAGGATTGTTAATGAAGAATTACCATTTTTTAGCTAAAATATTTAATAACTGTTTTATTGTCAGGCTGAAAAAATACTGATGTGGCAAATCCACTGTTACTGATGTGAAATCTTTCTCCTCCATTCTATTTCTACAAATGTTTACTGTTGTGAACTGGAAGATCCTTTGTCATTTGTGCAACACTGGGCTGTTTTTAATTCAATTCATTTATGTCTATATCTGTGTGTAAAGGTGATTAGGATTATTTGAGTCTCCTCACAATTACAATTAAGTAATATGCAGAAAACTCAAATTTCTGACAATTTGATTTCCCAGAAATACATAAGTGAAGTAGAACTTGCCAAACTCAAATGTTGCTTGATTTAGAGCAGTGAGTTTATGCTTTATATGGTTCTTTCAGTGTCTTTTCCTTTTTGTTTTCCAAAACTTAAACAACCTCCTCCCATGAGGCAAAGCTGTTGACATTTCTTCAAGCAATTGCAGACTTTCCAAATTGTTTCTTGACACTGTCAGGGTAATCAGAATTGTATAAATTATAACTACTTTTCAAAGATCTCTGTAACTTGAACTCTTTGATGAGGTCGTGTGATGTTTGGGGCAGTGAGGGAAACTTATGGGGTACCAGACATTGCACAATATTTAAATATCCTTAGTTATATATTCAGTGATTGCAAACACATGGCAATACTTTATTAACTCTTCTGAAATAAGAGAATGTGTTTGTAAAAGGAAAAAAAAAGTATTTCAGTAAAAAAGCTCATACCATAAGACTCATGTACCAGGAAGCAAAATTACTGAAGTGTTTTCAGAAAAGAACACTTACCTCAGTACAATAGATTTTTTTTTTTTGCATCCTGCACACTTGTTATTGCTGTTAGTGTGTTCTTCCCTTTCATTCAGAAAGACTGATATACTGTAAAATGTAATAGTTTTTACCTGTCTTTTAAGTAAAGCAATAACAGATTGATACCATATCCAAAACAGAAAATATTCCTGAGATTCTTTAGCACTAGAACAAACGAAAAATTCCCTTTAGCAAAATTATTTTTACCAGTTGCTTCAAAAACACTGTGTTAGTAAATTAGGTTATGGAAACGTTGCTGCAACATGGAAAATATCTTTGAACTAGACACAAATACTTATTAAGATGCATTAGAGAGGAACACAGATGCTGCCAGCAGCAGCCATACATTAGCTCTACCTTTTACTTTCCTTTTGAAATGTTGTTTTAATTATCTCAATCTGTTTTCCCTAAGCAATAGAGCAGCCTATGCAATCCACCAAGTTCTGAGAAGACACCAAGAAACCCTTTGTTTTAGAAGCAGGAAGAAATCAGTAATGGAGATCTCTAAATTTGCTTCTATTTTACTTTTTAAAAATGATTTAAGAATGAGATGCTGGAAGAAAATGTTGGCTGAACAGAACAGTATGGGTTTGTAAATCTTGAAAACAGAGAATCAAAATAGAGAAAAACACATATGTCAATCATTCACCAAAAACTCAAACTAACAAATGGAAAAACTGCAGAAAACTATCCCTCAAGGAATTTTACAGGCATGCCTTTTTAAGAGGGTATGGCAAGGAGAATGTTATGTAATGAAGTATTCAAATTAATTGATGAAGGATTTCAGAGAGAAACTATCCTTGGCAGAAGAAAAAGACTGAAGAGATAGTAAAAGACAAATATGCCAGTTGTCATCAAAATTGAGTCCCTTAATTGAAGAACTGCAGAATAATTTGGATAAATATTCATTTGGTGCCACCTGTAAATGTAAATAAACTGCATCTGTGTTTCAAACCTACTTTTCAACAATGCTATGGAAAAGTTGCCTAGAATTTTGGACACAGGTTTTTTTATTTCGATGTAGGACAGGTCAGAAAGCCACAATCTCAGTTAACAGTAAAAGGCACTAACTTTGAATTAAGTAACCTAGAAAACAAAGGAGTTTCCTTCACAGAATTCATCTTTAAAAGGTGCTGTTTGCTTAAACTGACTATTCTGATTAACTTTCACAGGGCAACAACACAAGTCTGATGTGTCCTGAGAAGGGATCCTCTGGGTAGCCCCACTGCCCTACTTTCAAGCTACTTTCAAGCTGAGGCTTTGAGAAAAGCAAAGAGAAAAAAAAAAAAAAAATAAAGGCAACAGCCTCCAAACAAAGCCAGACATCCAGCTCTACAGAAATTTTGGTTTTAGAATTTTTTAAAAAAGCACCTCAGGTACTTAGCTGTGAAATTTTTATTCCCCTGGAAGATATTATTCTTCTGATTCCTTTGTCAATATAAATGGTTAGAACTAAATAAAGCTGTCAGCATTTGAGAATAGACAGTAGAACAGTAAAGTCAAACAGCTGAAACATTCTCTATGTACCAGTGTACACATTCATTTTGTGGATGTGGGTGTTACAGGTCTTTATAGTCTATTGATGTTGCAAATGTAAGGAGAAACAGGAGATGTATGATTCAGTTATTCACTATTGGTTCCAAAAGAGTAAACAGATTAAAAAAAAAAAAATTTAATGTTATATACTTTTTGTTCAAGGGAAGCAAAATCTGAGAACTTCTGTGATGAGGGCATATTAGAAGGTAAAATGGATGAAACAAATTTTGTCACAACACATTGTTTTTGTAGATAGACATGTCATACTTAAATTCTCATAGAAATGCAAATATCTTGAATTCTTGCTGTGTCTGCCAAGGACTGGATAGCCATTATGACTGATTTTGGGTGGTTTTCATGCCATAGAACAACTAAGGTAATATTAAGAGAATATTAATATAGGCCATGTTAAAAGACAAAAATTATTCTTTAGGAACATGCCATTCCTTGTAATTTGGTTTTCTTAGGTATCACTGAAATTTAGAGATGCTAATAAGATATATACTTTTCTAAAGGCTGAGAGTTTAATATAGGTATACTTAATACAGAAACAAAATGAATCACACAGCCACCCATGCAGAAGCTCAGCTGGGATGGACTGTGCCTCTTGCTTGTCACTTTTCCTGGCCTGGCTGTGTGCACAGTGACATGGTGAGTGCTGTGCTGGGGAGTCCAAGGTACTGAGGTTCCAGGGGAAGTGCAAGCCATGGAGAGTCTGTGTCATCATATTCTGGTCATTTTAAGCAAAGGACCCCTAGTTGTTTCTTTCCATCATTCACATGTGGTTGGCCTTCCAGGAAAGGAGAGCTGGTGTGTGCATGAAGAAAAGGAGCTTTGTGGGCTCCCAGGAAGGGAAAGAGGAGTTGAAATGTGATATTTAAATAAACTTTTAAAAGTGCACATTTGTGCTTGGAAGTGAAAAGGTAACAGATGTGCCAATTTGATCAAGGCTGTTCATCTATAAATGGAGCTGTTTCCAGATGACAGCAGGCATTAGCAGGATAACAGGGATGGGGCATCAGTGCCCATCCTGGAGTTTGCACTGGTTCATTCCAGGAGAGTCTCAGAGCACTGACAGGAGTGCTAGGGCAGGGATGGTGGTGCTGGGATCACAGGAGGAGCAGACCCATGAGTATTTGGGTATAGGAGTCAGTTTGGTGACATCAGTTTTGTTTATAGAATAGAAGTCTCCTTCCCTTCCTGGAAGTGGCTCACTGGCATTTGCTACTTTATCACAGGTATTGCAATATCATCTTATACCTTCAAACTTCAAGAAATAAAAAGCAGTGAGTGAATTCCCCACCCCACCGTTTGGATTTTTTAACTGGATGAGATCTTAAAACTATACCCGGTGAGGAATATCAAAATATTTAGCCATTAGAAGTGTATTGACTTTCATAAAATAAGATGTTGAAAACTAATTACCTAATTCTATGTTTGAAATAGCTACATTATTTTGCAAATATTATTATCTTTCTAGTCTTCATCCTAAATATATATATATATTCAGTTTACATTTTATTCTGATAAGGATTCTGAGAAATTAAGCACCCCTTTGGGGCTTTACTTCTTTTTTGGATTCACTGTTTGTAGGTGACAGAATTTTCCAGAATTACAGAGCCAATAAAAAAATTATCACTGGCTTCAAGAATTTACCTGAGATGTTTCTCCTTTTTGTTGGCCAGGTAAGGTATGTTCATAATGATCTCCCCTCCAAAAAAAAGTCTCTGCTCAACTCAAATTAATGATAGATATCCCTCTCCACTCCCCTTATTTCTAAAGCTTTATTTTGACATATGGTATTACCTTTTATTTTGGCACTCAGGCTTGTTGCACAAATGGAAATGAAGACCTAAGAAGTGACCATCATTTTTAGAAAGATAAGTGAGAAGTGCTTTTGATTTTAGGCTATTTAAGTACCTAGCATATGTTGCAGATTATTTTATGAGAAATATTGGGAAAATAAAGCAAGCACTTTTCTGGGTTTTTTGTTTTGTTTTGTTTTTTTTCTCCTTCTCTCCCACATATTCTAGTGGATCTTTATTAAGTTTAAAAATACAAAATCTTAAGGAAGTTTTATTCCTATAACTTCTAGACTTTATTGGCCTAGATGTGATTAAGAACTGTTAGTAAAATGTTCAAAATATCAGCCTTTCACATACAAGCACACTTAAAAATAGGTCTCCTTTCTTTTGTGCTCTTGCGACATAGGAACTGAATTAATTCAGACATTGGTTCCTTAAGCAGTTTGCAGTTTGAGTTATTTGGGATGTTCATGCTGACAAATTTTGGAGTATTAAATGCTTACAAGGCATTGAAAAGTATCAGAAAATATGGTTCTCAGTACTCAAACACAGTACCAAGCATCTCCAGGACAATTTCACTATGTAATAACCCAATTGTTCATTTACCTTCCTGAGGCATTGTGATGAAGGATTTGATTTAATTGCAAGCAGTAGCACTTTATACCGACAGTTGGTGTGTTTAAAGTTGGCTAATTTTGCTTCAATGAGGATGAGGATTTTTGGCATCACCTCTTCCCCATGGACTACCCCCCTAAACCCACAGCTGTGTAGGTCTCTGCTTCTGCATTTCTGCAGTGCACTGTAGCCAGTGAAATCCCAGAGAAGCAAT
>NW_027635725.1:0-58009 GCF_903797595.1 Erithacus rubecula | reverse complement strand
ACAGACTCCAAGTCAGAAATACAGTTTAATAGGAAAAAAAGAGAAGAATAAAGTACATGTACATATACAACAGAAAAGCACTGACAGAGTCAGAATACAACTTGACACCCCACTAGTAAGGGCAGTGGTAGCAATCCAGATGAAGGGGTCCTGTTAAAGTAGTGATCCTGTAGAACAGTTTGGTAGGTCTTGTCCTCTGGAAACCAGTGGGTAAGAGCCGCCTTAGTGCTCCAAATCTCAATTTTTATCTAGGTAGGAAAGGCTTGGCTCCTCTGCCTGGCTGGAGCATCTCCCAATGGGTAGACTTAATTTTATCAGTCATGCAGTGGGGCTCAAAGGCCCATTAACAGAACATATCTTCCTGGAAGAAGGATGAGTTCTGGGAAAGATAAAGAACATTGCCCCACCTGTTTTTTTTAACCGATGGCCCATTAGCAGAAGGTATTTCTCACAGAGGTAAGAATCACTGCCCCACCTGGTTTCAGCAGTTGGTGGTAGAATACATACTTTTGGGCACATCTTTACATTGTAACCTAGGACAGTCTCATGGTTTATCTAGGCGTAATTCAGCATTTATGTAACTTTCTCCAACAGGATTAAGGATAGCAAACCAATTATATTTATGTGAATAATAAGTATGTTATTTTTTAAAACTGATGATGATAATGATTAGACTAAAAAACTTCAATCAGAGTTAGTTCCTGCACAGTATATTTATAACTACTATTATAATGTGCTACTTTTTTAAAGCAGTATTGAAGTAATTACATTAAGACTAGCAAAATAATTATTAACATGAGATTTATGTTACTCAACCATACCAATGGCCCTGGGCAACTCTTTAAATCAACCTCAAGGAGTAACCCTGAGGAGCATCACCACTCAAGAGAGGAATCTCCACATGCACTCCTAGGAGTGTGTTGCAATCCCTGCTGTAGGAAGAGGGACAGGGCTTTCATAGCATAAAGTCATTGACTGTCAAATAAATATTTCTAGGCCAGCTGTGTCAGCCCAGCAGCCTTTAGCTCAGCCCCTTAAGATAAATTATGACTATTATCACTTGTTGTTTCCTTTATTGAGATGTCTGTATGCTGCATCCTCACTGGTATGAGTTTCTGTAGGGAAATGTTGTTCTTCACATACTCAGAATATTTAGCTTTGGACTGATGCATCAGGCTGGACTCAGTGTTCTTTACCACAGAAAGAGTGTAACCCCTCCTCTCTATCTATAATCGATAACTTTTCAATTATGGTAAATTCCAGGCTGCTTTATCTTCACTTGGAAAGAGCATCCCACTACATATCAAAGGCAAAAGGTGAACAGCTATCAAAAATGTGTTTGAAAATTATTATGGAGAAATTTTATATGTGAAGCAGTAAATGCAGAACTGGGTTCTGATCTAACTGTCCTTTTCAGGCATCTTCAATTTCTGTGAAAAAAAAAAAAAAAATCTGTATCCTGTATTTCTTATTCATAGCTCAAGGTCCCTCATCTCTTCCTAGGTTTACATGACACAGTTTATCTCTGATTTCAGATTTTGAGGCTTTTGTCCATGTCTTTTATCCCTGAATTATGGCTCAGAACAGCATTGATAGCTTTCACATGGCCTTTCTGAAAAATGGGCCAAGTCGTGACTTGCTCTTTGGCATCTGGCTATTTATGTTCTTCTTAATAGTTACTTTTTGTGCATTTTTCTAGAATATAAATGGGAATTTCTAATTTCATGAGCTCTATATCTTGAATTGCCTCATTAAAACATAGGACAACTAAAATGCAAAAGACAAGGGTTTTGTCACAGCAGTACACATTTTTTTTTAAGAGGTCAAGAGAGTTGTCACCTGCTAGCAATGCATCAACACCATTTATCAGATATTGCCCCCCACTCCCCACCTCCATTATCTGCCAATATTAAAGAAAAACCCTTGGACCGTTTATATAAGTATGCACCTAGTTTGTGAAAAAGGATGCCATTTAGCTTAAGAAATGAAATAGTGTTGTATTTTGATATTCTAGGGATTTTGAATGCTGTAAACCAGTTAATTTTTCATTTCACATAAGCCTTAGAAGACTCAGTTGTCAATTACTTGCATGCAGAAAATCTGCTTTGTAATAAGTGCAGGCAAATTCATCCCTGCTGCAACTTTATTGACTTGAAATTAAAATCAGCTTCTGTTAAACGATCCATATGGGAAATACACAGTTTGATTAATCAAAGGAAAGCATCCTTTCCAATATGTGTTAGTTTTAAATTTTAACTTTCGCTAATACAGTTACTGCAAATATGAAAAAAACATGCAGAATTTAAGAGTGGTACAAGTGCTGGTGTTGGCTAAAGGTCTAATGAACTGGATTTGAAGATGCAGATGTCAAAGGATGTGTGAGCATGAACTGTTCTGTGGTTTATATGACAGTATAGGCGTTCGTGGTCATAGAGCCAGATAAGAAAAAAGTGGGATGCTGTTCACATTAAGGGACAATCCTTAAATTATGTGTAGTTCAGAGTTTTTAAAATTAAGCTAAAGTAGCCTGGCATCCTGATAACTACAGAGGGCAAGCTTGGAAAGTGTAAGCATCACCAAATTAATTTTCAGCTATTTTTATCCTGTTATAGCACTCCAAGTTCACTGTAGCAATACTCAGGTGTTTTCTGCCCTGGAAGTGAGTTTTTGAACCTTATCTTCAGTCATTTCTAATTTTGTTCTCTTGTTAGCTATTTGCTAACTTTGCTGGCATTCTTTTTTATTTTCAGTGTTCGTGATAATGATATTGTCACCCCAGTGTACCTAAGAAAATATGGAAGGAAAAGTTCTGCAGACAGGAATCAGGGTAGTGTACTAATACCCGCTCAGTGTTGTGATTTGTTTATATTGATGGTCATGGGAGAGGTCAGAGGATATTTAAACTCCAAAAGCAAGAAAGGTAATACAATAAAATTTAAACTACATGTAAGAGAGAGAAGAACATAAAAATTTAATTCTAGAAATATGGGGTATGTGAAGGAAAGCAAGTCTTATTCTAGAAGTTTAGTGCATAAATACAGGACAGATTACAGGCTGCAGTCTCATTAATAGTTTGGCAGTTGTAGTATGAAGAAATTGCTGACTGAACTAGTAAATTATTTCACCTTATATAACTCCCACAGAAGAGCACTGTGCATTGCTTGGAGTGAATGTGTGAGGAAACTCCAATACATTTCACTTGACTGACTTGAAAATAAATGCTACAATGCTGTAGAAACAGAAATCAAGAATAATGGAATTTCACAGGTAAAATTTGAAATATGAAAGATGCAAGATTGCTTAGATTTTAAATCTAGCACTAATTAATCAATTTTAATGCATTAAAAATACCAAAAACTTCAGAATTTTTTCAATAATTTCATGATCAGTTTATTGATGAATATTACACAAAATGAAGGAGGCTATTTATCAATTTGTTTGTATAAGTGATTGATGGAAACTCTAAACTTTGATTTATTTCTCCCATAGATTATCATAGATTCTCCATTTACTTATAAGCCATCAAGTAAAGCTGGCTATTTCTCACTAAAATTGAAATTAAAGACAGAGATTCATGAGTTAAGGAGTTAGTACTGCAGAAAAACTATTGCTAAATGTGTTCAGTAAACTAATGTACTGTATAGAATTACATCATGTTTACAAACATTTTACAAGCACTGGTATTTAAATAATATAATGGGAATAGTAAGTTAAATGAAAAGATTTTATGTATTATATGTATTATATGTTTAGTGTTTAACTTCAAGTCCACATGGTCTTCTTAAAAATAAAAAAATATTTGTTAATACTTGGGATTTTTAAAAGAAAGCATGAATCTTGCATGCTTGGGCAGCTTGAATGTACATTTTTGGTATGTCGCCTACAAATAATCTCAATATTGGCATGAGACAGTGGAAAATAGAAAGGCTTAAACACCCCCTGAGACAAAGCTCAAAAAAAGGAACTCTACATACAGGTTTTCTTCCCTTTGAAAATTATTTGTCTGATTTGCTGTTAGTTCTCAATAAAAGATGTTTAATCACTCACTGTAGAACATATATTCAGATGTTATTGAAGAAAACAGAAGGTTTACATAAAAGACACTGACAAAAAAAGAGATAGAGAAAAAAGGTGAAGACTTCAAAGCCAATAATTCAAGAAGTTTAGAGATGAAAAATTATGTTCCTGTAAATCTTAATCTATCCCTGTGTGTTCATACATTTTGGCACATCCTTGTTTAATGTACATGGTATCTGCATCCCTGTGAGGAGCTGTTTAAGACCACTCCAGACCTTCCCAGAATCATCCACACCGTGCAGCATGAAATGCAACAAACTGTTATGCAGCCAACTTCTGTGCATCACCATGCCCAGATACATGCTGCAGCCAAAAGTTATTGTGGTTTGGTGCACTCATTAATCATGCTGCAAGAGCAAGACACACTGTAAGGAGTGCTGGGTGAGAAGCTAGCATGCTCTACTAGCATTTCCTGCAGGACTGGAAAAGCATTTAATATCTGTGATGTTTCAGGCAGCAGTCAGATGCTGGGAGGACACCTGGCTGCTGGACAGTCAGACAGGAGAGTTCATGAAGAGCCCTTGGCAGATGAAAGCATCACGTGAAGCAGTGTCCTGGTGTTTCAGGAAACATGTTGCAGCTTTTGCCTGGTGGTCCAGGCCATGGTTTAATACAGGCTGTTGGAGTTATCATGCTGTTTCTGCTCAGTGGTTATTCTTTATGTCCTTATATTGCATTGATCAATGCAGGGCTAATAGATGACTTCTGTGACTCCATTTTTACTCAGATCAAATAGCCCTGACATTAGAACACCGTGTATCTGTGTCTCTTTCTCTTCTTTCTTTTCTGGATGTAGTACAGCATGATGATGGTGTATAGACTACCTGGTGAGGTGCCTTTCAAAAATTTCTGGAAAACATAGTACTAAAGACAAGAGTACTTACCTCAGTCTAGCACCAAATAGTACTGCCATAACAGACTGCTTTTCAGGCACTTTATTGATGTCCTTCTAACTTCCATTACCTCATTTTGAATAAAGTTCTGCATCAAGTGAAGATGTTTGTCTCAGAAGGAAGTTACAAATTATGAGCTTAGCACAGACTACTCCTGTTGACTACAATTTAACCCTGTCTTTCAAGTGGAAAATTCAAAAATGTCACCAAACAGCACAGTGACACATAATTCTAGGAAGGCTTTGGATAACACAGCACAGCAGAATGTTGCTATGTCTGTAAGTGTTCATGCATAAACTGAGTTTTGGAAGTTAAGTTGGCAATTAAGCTTTATGAGGCATTTGCCACAGGTGCAGTATATGATGAGAATGTGGACCACTCTGCCTATGGGTGCTAGGACTCTTCTTTAACCTCCCATGCCAAATGTTCACAAAGTTTTCTTGTTTGATGCTACCACTCTGTTCTGCACAGCCACTAAAAGATGGAACTATGAGGTCATAAGGAAAGGCTTTGGAATCTGTTTGAGGGTAATTGAGATGCAGCCACTGAAATCACATATTTGCATAAAATTCTAAATACTGATTTAGATAAATAGGGGATAAGTATGCACTGTATTTAATCCCATGGTTTTAATTCTGTTACATTATAATTAGTTCATAAATGGTGGACAAAGGAATTGTTGCATATATGGGACTTTATGTTTTTCCCTCAGTTCTTTCTGCTTGGCTCTGTACAATGGATGTCACTTTTTGTGATTTATGAATACCTATATGATTTCCCACCATTTTATATTTAAGCAACAGTTTCACATCTCTAAGTAAAAAATCGTTTTTTCTTTTTCTTTCTTAGAGAAGATAATGTTAAGAACTTGACTTATGACGCCAAACAGAATTAAGCAACATGTAGTATTAGCTATGAATTTTTCTACATCTTGAAGCCCATACAAGCATAAAATTGGATTGTAGCTAACTGATTGTTGTGGAAACTAGATATATCTGTTCTGGTTCTGTGTATTCATGATTTAAGAACTTTTGAAGGTACCTCTTACATTATGTCTTTCAGAGTTAGATCTAAATCTGTCCTTAAATAATGGGTATTTAAAAATTTTCATCACATCATTCTCTGATAAAACTCACCAGATGCTGTGTCTGAATACTTGCATATTTTGCAATGTAGTTCTGTAAACCAATGCTTTTCCTTGTTTGATACCTATCTTTGACATTTTCCACCCAGCTTTACAGGAAAACTAGCATGATCTCAGTAAATAAAAATGAACAAAGGAGCAAACACTATAAGAAATATATAGAATTATATAAGAAATTATATAATTTCTTCCTTTCAATATATTTCTGATTAATTAAAATACTGGAGGTGTAGCTCTACATTTTGGGTGAGATTTTTTCTTTGCAGACAGGTGTGCCTGAGGCTGAAACTGCATGTGTATACCTCATCCTCTCTTATAATTTTGTTTACAAATTTCTTGGTCTGTTTAAGGAGCATGTGCAAATCTGTTATATAACTATGCTTTATTGCTTCATATGCAAATTTATATATCCAGGCCTCATAGAACAGGATCATACAGAATCTCTGAGTTTAGACAGGACCTCTGGAGTTCTTCTAGTCTACATAAAATTAAATTGAGATGCATGAAACAAAAAGACAAAATTCAGATTTTTTTACTTGAAGAATCTAGTTGGTAAAAATTACTCTGTAAAATTTACTGTAGAACTTTGAGACAGAGAAAAGAGTGTGAATCAATTCCAAATAATTTAAAATAGTTATATTTGGTTACAAATATATAGTAATCTAGTATATATTCTCAGAATACTTGCTAAATAATATCAAAATAGTTTTGCTGCAACGATATCTTGAATTAGAATCAGAGACTCACTGAATGGCTCGAGTTGGAAAGGACTTCTAACAATCTTCTAGTTGGAAAACTCTACATTGGAGAAGGATATTTTTCATTAGATAATGTTGCTTAATTTTATTTTTTCATATACAAAGTTCATGTTAAATTGCTTATTTTTAGGAATACTTTTCACTCTTTTTCATCTTTTTTAAGGTGCTGGTGGCTGGTCTCCACTTGTGTCCAATAAATATCAATGGCTTCAGATTGATCTTGGTGAAAGAACTGAGATTACTGCTGTTGCTACTCAAGGTGGTTACGGGAGCTCAGACTGGGTTACAAGCTACCTTCTGATGTTTAGTGACAGTGGACGAAACTGGAAGCAATATCGTCAAGAAGAAAGCATTTGGGTATGTTCTTTAAATAATGAGAATTAAGTTTCTACAAAAGACTTAAAGGCAACGTACTGCACATTGTTGCAGATCTAAGCAAAGCTGTACAATATAAAGAACTACACTGAAAGTGTTTATATAATTAAATATACAAAGCAATTTAGCTCTCGAAAAGATGAAAGACAGAAAAAAGCAAACAAACATCAAAAATGTAGCTGTAGCAGTACTCCATTAAGACACAAGGAATTATTCTGAGGATTAAAAATGCACTACAAAATCTCTTTTGTCTTGCTATGTATGGCAAACTTTTTTCCCCAAAACCATTGATCCCAGTGCATTAAACTTAGCTTTTAGTTATGGTTGAAAAACAAAACAAAACAAAACAAGACAAAACAAAGCAAAAGCAAAGCACGCAAAGCAAAGCAAAGCAAGACAAAACACTTGCTTAATTTTTCTAGAATATTTAAACTAACTGTAAGAATAAAATTAAACAAATAAATGAAAATCATAACCAAGCAAACCCTAATCTATTTTAAAAAAATGAAAAACATTAAGCAATATTTAAGTTTTGGTCATCAAATTCAGAGTCTAGTTTCTGATGATGTAATCTGTTTATCTCTGACTAGCTCTGTAAATAATACTGATAATTAATAAGCCATTAATAAGGTCATCACTTTATTTTTGTGTGAATAGCAAAGGATACAAAATCAGAGAGATGATTTCCAAAGTCTACATGAAAAGGTGAATTATATAGTTTTAGAAAAGAGTTGCATCTTTCCTTGATCCCCAGTAATTGGCAGCTTGGACTAGAGGAAGAATATTGGAATTTGTATTACATTATTGTATTCTGTCAAGTGAATTCTGTTCTCCATGCAGAGAGCTGATTAATCTCTAAATTCTTCTAAGCCTTAGACTTCATTTTTTTCTTGCTGCAGTTAAACATCATGTTAAAATGTATTTCATTTTATGCATTTTTATTTTGTTGACTTTTAATTCAAAATGTTCTTGTCACTCTTACTGTCAAAACCCATCTATCGTATAATGAGATTATGCAGTGTTTTACTTGTTGCATAATTATCCTGCTTTTAAAATTTGCTATATACTTCCTCTACAGATTGTGTTTTCATAACAAAGAGAAATAAATGACTTTCTAAGACATATGGCTGTGGGGAATAAGAAAATCAATCCATTTTCCAAATGTTAATTGAGCATAAGTTGCTACAATATTGTTTTTGCTCATCTTAAGGCAGACTGACAAAACATATCTGAGGGGTAGGGCAGCTTGATCTCTTCCACGACGGCTCTTTTGAAATCCAATATTGGTGTTGCAAACAGTGATGGAGATTGTTATTTCTTGCATATTGCCACCAGTAAAATATCAAATGAAAGTTCTGAAAAATTGTTAAATGCTGATGCAGACATTGGATAAGGGGATTGTCAGATGTATAAGAGCAAAAAAGTGGTGCTTCAATTCCATCATCTAAAACTTAATAAAAAATGATTATTTTAATGATTGCAATGCAGATTGAAGGTATGGCTTGCAGGGAGTAATGAATAATTCAAGGATGCAAAACATCAGATTTGGGGCAGTCTATTGATCTTTTTTATGTATCTTTATTTAGGAGTTCTGCTTCTAGGGACATATATTTTCCCTTTTCTAAACTAATACACCAATGTAATCTTGGAGTGAAACTCTTAAATCCCTATTTATTTTATAGATTTTCTTTGACTGTTATCTCTGACTTCTTAAATGACATGCTCAAGTTCATTAAGGCAAGAACATCCAACATTTTATATCTACTGTGTTGCTATTTTTAACTGAGTCGTTGACCTGTTACAAGGCACTTACCAAAAGTAACTTTTGGGGTCTTTTTAATGCTACTCTGCAGTAGAATAATGGAAGATGTCCAGTTCTGAGGGCTCTGTGTTGAAATCTTCACTAGATATAAGGATTTTTACTTTGTAACCACTTTTGCAGAGTTAAGATACTTGTCTTGTCTGCAAATTCCTACTTTCCTACTTTCTATTTTTTTTTTTTTTTTTTAGAATTTAGTTTTGAATAATCTTTGTTTCCCTATGGCTTATCTTAAAGTTATGAAACTCCTGTCACCCTGCAGTTGTTCCATCCACTGTAAAAGTTTTATAACAATTGAGGTGAAAGAATACTATCTACACATGTAAAAATGATTACTTATCAAAACTCTCTAAATAGTTTGTAGAGAGGGTAGTTTTTTCCAAGGCTGGTTACTCTGACAATAGGTGTCTAGCTTAGGTTGAAATGGACCACGATTCACCTTCTCCTGCCTATAAAACACTTTATTGCATGTTGGTGCTGAATTTGGATGTAAAAATACTAAAGTTTGGTGAGATTAGCCTCTCTCCCTTTCCTGCTGATAAATATTAAATATTTGCTTTCACTTTTCTGTACATTGGGAATTGGTTTAGAAGGAATCATGATGACTGTATTCTTTATATATTTTGGTGTCAGTGTTCTAATTTTCTGGTTGTACAGATGACCTAAATATATGCCTTACTTGCTGAATCATAGATGTAGAAAGTTTGTATTTTATGTGGGTTTTATCTTTGGCTTAAAATCTTTTAAGTATTACAGGAGTTTTTGAAGGACTAAATCCATTATGTTTAATTCCTAAGACTCCTGTCATGATAAAGTATTGGTAAGTATTGTTAACTATAGTTTCTAAAGTAGAGTTTTTCTTATTTCATCTATACATTTTGATTTCTGTCCTCAGTGATATTAGCGTCACTGTGTTTTCAAAGTTAACTGTATTTTCTGCCCTTTTCTTGATATTTATTTTAAGATTTTTTCAGTCCGACAGCAGAATCAATATTTTCATCTCTTTTAGGAATTGGTACAGTTCTGGTCAAGATAATAATTATCAAGTGAAATAGCTGTTATAGATGGTAAAATGTGTGGTTTTGCACAGAAATAATTCCCTTTGATAATGATTAGTTTAATCTTGAAAAGAAAGTATTCAACTCAATTTTGTATTTTCTTGAATTTCACCATAAATATAGAAGTGTTTGAACAACACATGTTGTGTCCTTTTATATTCTTCAATCTTTTTATTGCGTTCCTATTCCTTAGGATGTAGTTATGGATACAGTAAAGTTCAAACTCACAAGCCCAATCTTTTGCATGGTTCTCTTTTTATTTTCAATATGAGCTGAGGCCTCAAATCTCTCTGTATATTATCAGATTTTTTTCTCTGGAAATAATGATTCTTTACACTTCTCTTCTTTCAGACCTCAGGAGGTATGCAGTAAAACATAATAAAAAATATATGTTAAATTTTGGTCAAGAAGTGCTGGGAAACCTTATATCTTTATTTGCTGCCTTTAATAGATGTATTGCTATTCCTTCTTCCTCAAAATTTGTATTTGTGTTCTTCCTCATAATTCGAGATAATATCACCTGTATTTTGTTTGTGAAGAATCTCCTATTGTAATCATATTTATCTGTTTGGGGCTATCTATACTGATCCCTTCTACTAGTATTATTTCTGGATTTAACTGAATTCAGAGTTTCGTATCACCAAAGTGCTGTGTGTTTTTGTGCTGTGTACCCTCTCCTTGACATTACTAATGGCTCTTCTTTTAAAAGGAGAGTTATAAGATAAAGAGATTAAAAAGGAGGAGTTAAGAGGGCAAAGAAGGATAGCAATTCACAGTTTGAATAACAAGTTTCCCATGGCTGATAATTTTAATGAAACTATGAGTCATCTAACTCACAGAGAAATGCATCTCAATGTTATTCATTAACTGGAGTTTTGAAGAACAAAAGAAATGGAATTTCTCTTTGATTTAATATTGACTATTTCCTTTCTGACACACTTATGGAAATACACATATATTTAACCTTCAGTTTTGTGGACTGTATTTTTCTTTCCGTGAGAATAATGATTTATCCATTCCACAGCTGGCTCTGAATTTTTTCTTTTTTGTGTTTTGAATCTTCCTTTTAAATATTCTTTATGAAGAAAGAAATTAAAATTAATGGGAAAAAATAGCTAAATTTTGGGAAAATTATGACCATTTTAGTAAGTTCTCTTTTAGAAGACAAATTTGTTTATGCCTGTTTATTTTTGTATATATATGGTTCTGAGGTCTATTGGTTGTTTAATTTAACTTAGCTGAAGCTAAAGCCATGAATTTATCTAATATCCTCAACCCTGAGGGCTTGCACAGAAATATTTTCACTGTAGCAGTTACTATTTTAATGGTATGGGGCATAACTTTATGAATGGTGAAAAATTATTTGTATGTGCATTGCTACACATATTCAAAACTTCCTTTTTAAAGGAATTGGGGCTTTATATTTTATTGGAGACTTCCCATGGTGCCTTCAATAATAAATAACTCACAATTATGCAAAGTTACAGGTTAAGGAATACCGAATCACAAGTATTCTGTTATAATCATAAGTTTCAAGAATGCACTTTTCAGATAAAGCTGGTGACACTTTCTTAGGCTCTGTGATTCACATTTGCCATGATCCTCCTCCTTAGAGTGCAGAATCATCATTCATGATGATAATTTGCTTCACTTTAGTAGCAAGAGACTGTACACATGTGCTACTTTTTTGGAGTTCTGCTAATTTACTTTTTGAACTCAAAGGTTTCTTCTGCAAGCCATGTCAAAGATAATTTCAAGGAGTACTCTATCACTACATTTTCTGTAGGTACACTTTTGAAATATTGTGACTTCAGACTGCCTGACTCTTCTGTTAGTGACAGGAATGAATGAACCTCTTTATCTATGAATTAAAGTGGAGCAGATAGTAGTAACCCCCATGGGGGATCCACATTACACCCCTGAGTAGCTGAAGGACTGCACTCGGTGGAAAGGACACATGCTGAAGTTCAGGAGAGTGTGAGGAGTCACACCCCCTCAAAGAAGAAACGTGTGACAGAAACCACTTCTCATGAAGGTATACCTGCCCATGGTATGGGTGTCAGGACTAGGAGATCTTCAAGGTTTCTTACTACAACTGGCCCCCAGCCCACCAATCCAGCCCATCTGGATCCCCCTGTAGAACTTTTTACCCTCCAGTGTATCAACACATCTGCCCAGCTTGGTGTTGTCTGTGAACTGACTAAGGGGGAACTTGATGTTTTTTGCTGATTGGGGAATGCAGGAAGAAGCGGGAAAAAACAAAGGATGAAAATATTCTTAACTTGGAAGCTTGAAGGGAAATAGAAAAAATTAATTTTGAAGAAAGTCAGAAATAAAAGGAATCTTGGGTGCAATAATACAGATAGGGGATTATTGTGCAAATCCCTTTGTGAAATTGGTTGCATGCATAAACTTCCACTCATGATGAGGACATTTTAATACTTATTTACAGCATTATAATTTCTGAACTTACCTTCTGAGCTTTTGCATTTCTCTATCTTCTGTTTTAAAAGTGCTTTGACCACAGTGCTATTTTTAGACACTTAAATGGCAATCTAATAAGGCTAATTTTGCAGTCACAATGATTAATGTTCTGTATAAAATAACTTATATTAGGTGAAGAGCTGAATGCATGCATCAAGGTTAACCTGCCCCAGAATACTTAACATAAGTTAAAAGGAAGGAAAAAAATATTGAAACATCAGCAAAAAATGCAATGCAGTAAATGAAATCTATATAATTCTTGTGGGTAAACATTAAAGGAATTATTAATGCCAAAACAGGTAAAATATATATTGACATTATGTATATTAGGGCAGACCATATGTGGAAAAGAAAAAAGCTACACATACATATTTAGAAAATGTGCATTTAACTGATAATAGCAAGACGCCTTGAAAATATGCATCTCCAGCAATATGCAGAGGTAAATATTCTCTAGATTTAGACATTTACTGGTTATTTCAAATATGTGTGTTAATGTTGCAGTCATTAAATTAACATCAGCTTTGGGAAACAAATTCAAATATGTTAGGATGATACTTTGTTATTTTAAAGATTTCTGCTATGCAAACTATTAACTGTGTACCAGAATTGGTTTCTGGGACTGACCTTGATCAGGACTTTTTCCAGAGATGGTTTCCAGCTGCATCATAGGCAATAGAAAAGCAGCTACAACTTTTTATATTTGAGTAGTACAAGAGAAACAACATGCAGATGGTTCTTTTCTTCTGCCTTTTCTGCACATTTAGTTGGTGAGTTTGTGCTATAATGACTTTGCACTTATAAGATGCAGAAATTCTGTAAATGACTCTACTATTATCTTGAGTTGTTTTTGTAAGTTCAAAAAGTGCTTTTTTATTGAGGCAATTATTTTCCTTTAGATCTCTGATTATCTCTATTCTAAATATATTGCCTCTGCTCTAAATAGAGTGAAGTTAGCACACCATTTTTCTATTAAAATAATTCACTGTGATATATGATGAATTATTTTCTATTGCCTTTACTTACTGGTTATCTTATAAACAATAACATTGTAATATTCATATGTGTGTGGAAAATGCCATGGAAAGCATTATAACTGAAAAAAAAAAAAGGAGATTAGTTCTTTGTCTCTTCTCTCAGGTGTTGGCTGCTCTAGAGTGATATTGCACTGATCCCTGTCATTCTCATTCTAATATGTGAAGCTTATGCTTGAACACATATGCCTGCCTGAGAATGACTTATGATGTATGAGTAAAATTGTGCTATGGCTGGGAAAATATTGTCCCTATTTTCTGCAACAGCCAGATTGTGTGCTTGAAAAAATCAAGCTGTCTTTGAAAAAAGCATTTCATCTTTATAATCAGAAGAGATTGTGCTCAGTTTGCTCAAGGCTTATTGAGCAAGTAAATAGTAACAGACCACATCTTCAGCTTCTGTCTTGTTTATTCTAGCCACTCTCTTTAAATGTAGCAAACATACTTTCAGAATTAGACTTCAGACCTAATTTGGAAAAATGTCTCTGTCATATACAGATTTGATTGATGCCTAGTATAAATCCTGATGTTTAAAGTTAGCAAAGTGAAAGAACTGATTTTTTAATAAAATCTTTGGTAATTGAACTTCAGAGAAAACCTCAAATTATTTTGAATATGTAATATCTTAACCCTGGTATTGTGATGGTCATGTCTACAACATAGTAATATTTGAAACATTTTGACATTTCCCTTTTAGAAATTTAAATTTCCTTCACAAGTCTGTTTAAACATTGAAACTACAGAGTCCTAAAAGTAGAAATAGGAATTTGGAAGTGTTTCATGAACTTGGCACCTCCAATATACACTTAGATGCCCAATTTTCTATCTCAACTTTCAGGAATCTGATTTTTGTCAATAATATTTCAGTGTTTTCAACCCAAATTTCATCTGTTAATGATTTTTCTCTATATCTACATTTCCATAAAACACATGCCATGGCATTAATCTTATTCTCTTTCACCACTGAATGACAGTTTTTGGGTTACTGTGGAACTAAGATCTGCCTTTTCTCTTTTGTAGCTGTTCTGTTTCAAAAACACAGCAGAAGTCCCTTTTATTTCTTGTGCTGTCTGACCCAACATGGCACAAGAAATTGCCACCCTGCTGTATGATCCAGCATGAGCTGTTTAATGTGCAACATCACACTTGCATTGTGGACCAGTGCCTAAGCATTCACTGGGATCTTAGAAAACCTCTGCCTCATAATTTGTTTATGTAGTTAAGGGTATTAATAATGGGTAAGAATTATCTTCTGAATACTTTGAGAATGCAGAGACTTTCTGGGGGAAAAAATGAAACCTAATTCCAAACCATTTTTCCTAACAGTCAAATGCAGTTTAAATATAGGGTGAATTGTAGAGTGGTTGGGTTTAGACAGGAGCTCTGGAGCTCATCTAGTCCAACACCACTGCTAAAGCAGAAGTAGCTAGAACAGGTTGCACAGAACCACATCTAGGTGGATTTTGAATGTCTCCAGAGAAGGAGCCTCCACTGCCTCCCTGGGCAACATGTTGTAGTGCTCTTGCTTGCAGAGGTCTGGGATCCCCGAGGCCTGCCTTTAGCAGTAAAGACTAAACTGAAAAGGCATTCAGTATCCTCTCCTTCTCTGTGTCCTTTGTCACCAGGACACCTGCATCAGATCCACATTTTCCCTCATCTTCCTTTTACTACCAATGTCCTTGAAATCCCTTTCCAGATTTAATTCCAAATAGACCTTGTCACATTCTACACACTCTGAAATTGAAATATCTATGTTTAAGACAGACAGTTACAGAAAAAGATCTTTTTTGAGATAATTAATACAATTTTTGTTGATTTTTGAAGTAAAATGTTCAAATACCTCTTAGTGTAATTGTCTTATTTTATCAATATCACCTTCAATTGATAACAACCTGCACCTTTTAAAAAACTACACTGTCCATATTTTTTTTAATTGTCTAAGATTCCATGTGATCATCATATCCTCATAGCCTTGGTAATGGCACAAAATTTACTAGAATTTTAAAAGCTTGTACTTTATATATTTTTGATTCATTATTGGAAACTTGAAATAAGGACAAGCAAGGTTAGTAATCTGTATATCAATACTGTGTACTTTCTTGTTTCTATATTTTAGAGCCTTCAAAAAAGGAAAGGACTGTTATTTCTCTACTGGACATGTACTTAAATCTTAGCATCTTGCATTTCTATGCTGAATAAGGAGTAGGCTTTATTCTATAGTAGACTGGTGTTTAACACATTTAAATCTACATTTTCTGCTGCCAGACAGTGACATTTCCTACCACTTGTTTTAAAGGTCATGGGTAAGTAGCTTTGAATGAATTTTATTGCATATTTCTTCCCTTGTATAAAACTTGCTAGACTTAAACTGTGTAAGGAATGTTTCTGTGTGTTTTAAATAAGTGATTCAGCAACTATTGCAATACTATTCATATCTAGTAAAGATTTCTGTGTGATCAGACCTATACTTTGAAAATTTAGTGAATATCTTATTCTTTTCCACTTCTTAAATTGCCTTATTTTTTCAAGGTCAAGCAACCCTAATTAAAATATCACTGAAAAGAACTACCTTAATGTGCCTCAAGGACCCTTTTCTATATAGTTATCTGTGAATATGCTAGCTGGAATTCATGTTTTTTTGATCTTCAGATCTGAGTCAGAGTATCAAAAAATTTCATGAAACATCCTATTTTACAACATTTGACTTATTTTAAACAAAAGTATCTCCTTTATCAAAAGATTTTTTATTTCTTATATCTGTTAATTTATCTGCAAGTTTCTCAGCATATTTCCTTGTGTGAAGCTTACATCTTTGAACAGGAATTGAGCATAGAGACTTTTGTGGGTAGACTTCATTAACTTCCATAATTTTCAATAAAAAATATCTGAATTTTATTTTTACCTGTTAGATAAAGTTTTATTTGGGTTAGTAAACAGGTCATGGATTCTATGTTGTAGGAGACATCAGATAAATTCATATAGGATTCCATGGCATTTGCAATAATCATCTTTTTTAACTAGCTGGCTGTGCAGATTTTTCATATAATCACCACATTCATTGTTATCTATTAGGGTTACTGACAGGAATGTTCAGGGGAAAATTATAAGTTAAGTTACTTAACAGTATAATATCCTGAATCTGTATCAGGTAGTGGTATTTGTGCTAAGCCCTTAGCTAAGGGCTTCTATGGTCTTACTGGGATATTAAAAATTAGTTGGTTTTACTGTCTAGTCATAGATACAAACTGGAGTCAGCATGGAATTTTTCTTCAAATGTGTGAGCTATTAACTTCAGCTTTATTCTCTAGCATTCTAGTGACTGGAAAATAGAAAAAGAGTGGAAAAGTATTTTTTAGCTTTTATGCATGGTTTTGCTGACTTAACTGATTATTTTGCCTCAAAGAGATACATATATCTATATTAGCCTTGGCATGGCAAATTTACCAGCTCTATCAGTTACTTTTATGAATCTGTTTATCATAGTGAAACACACATTATATAACACTTTCAAACAACTCCATACTTCAGAACTTAGAATGCATTATTCACCTCCAGTCAGAAATATTTGAGCATTTATTCCTGTTAAGAGCCATTAAACATAATATTTCAGTCTCACAATTCAAATATGTAATGAAGATAACCTTGAAAAGTTTCAATCAATGGATTGCAAAATTTATCAGATATGTGCAAAGGATATACATATATATATATATATAAACACATCCTCAGGTGTCGCTATTTATGTTTTAATACCTATTTGGTGTTAGTTTTTGTTGCTATTGTACTGTATGTGGTAGAGATAAAAAGAGAAGTACTATACACAGTAGCTTGTTTTCAGAAGTGAGAGAAAGTGAAAACTTACTGTGCTTCAAACACTTTGTATATTTGTGAAAAGAGTTACCTTTTTTTCCCCTCAGGCCAGTGAATCCTCAACAGCATGCAGAAGCATGTATAAAGCTACAGAAGAGTACTATTAAGACACAATAAAAATATTATTAAGCCACAGTAGTTTTTGCCACTACCAGTCATCACACCAATGTCTTCTTAAGGAAAATTGTCCAGTGCCATTTTTTGTCATGTTTTAGTGAATTGATAATGTATAGGCTAATTAAGTGGTGAGTTTATGTGATGACTTTATGAGAATCTGCTTGCTGCAAAGTTATGACCAGGTTAAGAGTCTGAAGTAATTTGAATTTTAAAATGAGAGAACCAAAGATAGGCTTACTTGATCCAGGGACAAGACTGAGATTTAAAATAGGAATTTTTCATGCTTTTTCACCTAGCAAAGCCAATGAGTTGGGCAGGATTTTACTCCTTGATTCTGGTGTATTTTGCCTACAGCATATTTAATTAGCCTTGGACGGACATGATTTCTTCAGGATTTGCTTTCCTAAGGCTGAGTCTAAGTTTCAGAGGGCTATCACACTCATGCCAGTTGGCTGTGAGAAAATTTGGAATATTCCACTAGAAAATTCTCGTGTTTAAACTCTTCTTCATATTTTAACTTTGTATTGGGTTTTATAAAAGCAAACTGAAGTTTGTTGCAGATAAGAGATGAGGAGTTGCATATGTGAAGTTTAAATTAGTTTATAAAACTATGACTTAACACATAAATTTATGACTAGATTCATCTTATGATATCTTCACTACTTAGATTCTCCTATGAAAAGGTGTATTGGAGAATGAGCAAAGAAAATGGCCAATTTTGGGGGATTCCTTTTTCCTACTAGATGTCAGAGATTTTTCTTTCTGCATAGTTTTCTTCTCTGTTTTAGCTTATGGAGTTTTCAAAGGTTTCTTTTGAATTTGAACAGGTGTAATGTTCTACTCAAACCAGTAAAAGTTGTAGAAAGAGGTATTTGTGGTGATTTCAAGAGCAAAATCTTTCACTTTCTTCTTTGCATTGCTGAAATTTGCAAGCATTCTGATTTGTCCTCCTGGCTGTTCATCGATCTTTGTCACATTCTGGCACACAGAGTGGGTGGTGAGAGTTTGAAGAATTTCAGATTCAGGACAGCAGTTTTCCTTTAATGTTTCTCAGATTGAAAAAATTGCCATCATAAAATAGTTGCCCCAAAATCTTGTTGTTCATCAGTAAAGAACTGAAATTAGCAAATTGTTGAAGCAAAAATGTAACTCAAATCTTACCAGTGTCTGAAACAGTGTCTTCATCTATTCATGTATTTCTTTGTTTCTTCCATTACATGACCCTTAAATTAGACTTAGTGGAATGCCTAATGGTGGAAATCTTGAATCTGGGACACAAACAACAATATTTCCCAGAAAATATCACCATTCCTGAAGATACCTGTGAAGTAACACAGGCAATTCATATACTTTAACATGGGGTCTTGGTTTGCAAGGGGTGTCTGCCAAGGAAGGTCGGAACCTCCCGTGAAATGGAGAATATGACCCCCGTCCTGCCACTTTATTATAACTCTGAAATTAAGGGGCTTTCAGACAAAGATATTGGAAAAGGAATACCAGCTCTTTCCAGTGTGTGTATGAATAAGCAGACAAAGTAACAATGCCATTGCCAGCCCCAGCAATCCAGAGCACTTTCCCATTCAGTCCTCCCGCTCTCCTATCCCCAGCATTCCAGAGCCCATTCCCATCCAGTCCTCCCGCTCTCCTGCCGTCAGGGCGGGCTCTCCCAGGGCAGCAGGAGGCAGCAGGAGGCAGCAGGAGCTGCATCTGTAGCTGGTCTCTGTGTCAAAAGCGCAGAGCTACGGCAGAGCAATGCCAGCCCACAGAGGCTCGCTGGGAGGGGAAAGCGCTGGGGATCCCTGGATTTTCCCTGAGGCAGGCAACTGATGGTGAAGGCTCCATTTTTAGCGAGGTAATGTGTTGATAAGGTCCCCGTGTAATGGCAGCGCTTAGGAGCAGAGGCTCACCTACGGCAGAAGAAGCAGGACTGGCCTGGGCTGTGATGGCTGCAGACAATTCCTCCCCCAGCCTCATAAGCTCCCCCATGTCCCACTCTAAGCAGCTCTATCCTATCCTTCTCCAAAGCCGAGAGAGCAAGATAGGAGGTGCCCCAGCCCCCTTTGTCCTAGCCCAATTCTCTCCATATCTGCCCCTCTGAGAAGAAATCCTCAGATAAGATTAGCCAGCTGCATCCTTCCCGGGGAAACTTCTCTCTTTTAAGTGCACGGTTGTTATTGTCTCTTAGCAACAAAATGGAAGAAAATTCAACAGAAAGAAAACTAAAGGAAAAACCCTAACCTCCAAGACGTAGTTGATAATAATTAATCTCTGTTGCTACAAGACAAAACAAGAACATTAGCTGGAAAAAAAAAAAAAAGTTGCTCTGTCTAAAACTAGAGATCTCGTTACATCTCTTGTCTTTGTTCTGTCTCTGACTATGATGTTATTAAACATTAACAGTAAGTAGTTGTTTGGGATGTTTTGAGTCATTATGTGTGTGCAAATAATGTTTCTACATTAGGGAAGGAATCAACTTTTATCTTCTTACTGTGTCTCCTTGTAGATGAGGGTCACATTTGCTAAATTTGACTCACCTGAGATCTCTCTGATTAACCAGGACTGCTGATCAGTGATTGGAAGTCTTTCAGTAAACATTTCTATCCGGTCCCTCAGTACTTGTGGGTGAATTCCCATTGTCTTGGTAGACCTGTGTGTGACTCAGTGGTGCAGCAGATAGGATATTTCCCCTTTCATCTTGGGTGCATCATTCCTCTCCTCATCCCTGCCTTCCAGCTCAGGGGTCTAACTATCCTCGAAACAAATGGTCTTTGAAAGACTGTACCTCCTGTCATAATCTTAGTGGGAAACAGCATTAATATGTGTTTATTCTAAAAATTTATTCTAGAAAGCCATGAGTTTAGTTCCATATTAATAGTTCTTTTCTTTCACTTTGTAATAGTTTGTCTTTTGAAATAAAAAAGCCATCTTGTAAACTTAAAATTATTATGAAAATACTAGAATACAGAAGGTATTGGCAACAACATTTTCTTGTTAAAAGCTGATTTCAGTAAAAGTTACCATATTTGAGTGTTTCATGTGATAGTAGTGAGAGGGAACAAGGGACAGACGTATGTGCAGAAGTTAAGTTTTGACATAGGAAAGCCAGGTCTATTTCCTCTCTGTTGTTCACCTGTAAAAGAGCCTCTAATTTGTGTCCATGTATAATCTTCAACAGTGTTGAAGACTGCCTTTTATGAACCTCTATATTGGTCTTACATCCTTAGCTATCAAAAGACAGTAAACACCCCTATGTTTTATCAAAAGATGTGCACATGAAAAATTCTGTACTGATCTTTTGTGTCTTAAATAATTTAGGGGATTTATGCCTTTTCCTTAGGTCTGTATATGGGTCAGTCTGTTTGTTTGTGAATAATGATTAAAATGGACAAAACCTCAAATACACTTAGAAAAAAATCCACAAATTGTTTATTTGGTTTAAAAAAAATTAAAAAAAAATTCAAAACCATTTAAAAAAATGATCACCACCTAAAACTGATGGCATGTAGCTTTAAGATCAGTCTATTAACAGTAAGACAAATGTGTAAGACTTCTTAAAAATTCCTAGGAGAATAGTCATAGCTTGAAATTTATTTAAATATTAACTTTCAGTTCATTCATGGTAGCAAAAAACTTCTATCTTACTATTAGGAACATTGCTATCAGTTTTTAAAAATATGTTGAATTAATAAACTTACTCAACATGGTTTTAAAAGGTAAACTTGTTTATCAGCATCTGTGCAGAAGTGAGTTTATTATTCTTTGAAATAAAAGTATGCTTAAAAAGATTTGCATTCTACTTTTCATCTTCTTAAGAAATATCATACTTGAACAGAAACTTGCAGTTCTGAGGAAAGCAAATTATGTTTTCTTTTTTTAAATTTTGAAAATATTCTGCATTGATGACATTTGAGATTTCAGATTTATTAACAGACTGTGAGCTGTTACAAATTACAGAAGATAAAGTGGTCCCAAGTTTATAGTTTTGTCATCTTTGCTGAAAATGAGATGTTCAATTTTGTCTTTTATTTCCAAGGTTAGGATAGTCATTTTATGCCTAGATTTTCAAATCCAGTAGTAGATCGAAGTTTTGAATTCCTGATATTTAACTGTAAGACTTTGCACAAAGCTTTCTTTTTCATCAAAATTATACTCATTTAATTTTAACTGAAATAGAGAAACAACTTTGGATTATTTCTCTTTCTTTTCAGGAACTCTACCTAAACTGATATATACTGATACATATTTGTATAAATATGTATTTGAATAAATAAAAAAAGAAATAGAAAAATAAATAAATGCATATGTGTATATGCCATATACATGCACGTATATGCTATATATATATATATATATATATATGCACATAATTGTTCAAGGTCTGGAATGTAAGAGTATATCTGTGAAATCATACTACAAATGGCATGAAGAAGAGCAGTACATGACCCCCTGAAACCTCTGGCCATTGTGCTCCTGGGAGAATTGAGAGGTTTTTTTGACTCATAGAGAACAAGAAGCTTTCTGCAGGCTAGAAATAAACTTGACCCATGTTTTATTTTCTGGAATTCCAAACAAACCTTAGACCTTCTGGACTCAAGGCTCTAATCCACTTTATTTATTTGTTTCTTAAGTGTATTAGACCACAATATATTTTCTTTTTATGTGTGTCATTTAGTAAATACATTCCATACATGAATTTGAATTTTTTCTTCATTTGATTTAAGCAAAATTTTATTTCTTTGTTTAAGACTACAAATTACTTCCATTTTTCTTGAATGTGTCTTGAGCACATTTACAGATTTTTTACATCCTGCTTCTTAGAAATGTTTTCTTCTGTTCCTCATATAACTTCTTTTAGTTCTTCAACTTTTATGGTATTAGAGACAGGCAATTGGGTTACTTTCTTACCTTTTTAATGCATTTTTAATAAAAGAATGCTAATTCCACTCTGATTAGGATAATCTGTATTTCTTACATGATAGAATTGCACCTAGGGTTAGTTTTGCAGTTACCATGATGTTAAAAAAGCATGACAAGTAGATGTATACATATAAAGCCACCTCCTTCTTTGCTGTGAGTCTCTATACAGTCAACTTATCTGATGTCAGGCACTGGTTCAATGGAGAACACCAGCAAGGTAGGGGAATTTTACCTTGGTGGTGTTGGGAAGAAAAATGTTTCTGAGAGTTGCATTTCTTTGGTTTACCAAATGTCTGGTCACAGCTAAATTGTCTTCTCAAAATCCAATGCTGTTCTTGTATTATTAGACACAATGGAACATACTTGGCAAGAGACACTTGCTGTTTCATTGCCCTAACAAGGTAGTTTCAGCAAAATGTTAAAATTTGAATGCCAGTGACAAAGCATTGCTACAAAGGTCTGTACATAGGCTAAAGTAAAATTTTCATGGTTTCTGATCTCCACTGACAGAATGTTAAAATCTACTCCTTGACTCCATCAATTCCTTTTCTGTGGATCTATTCATTCATCAAGAAATATCTTTCCTGTTTATGTCAATATCTCCTTCTGACTGACTGGACTGAGTGACAATTGTATGGAATAAGTATTTTTCTTTTTGTTTATTTGTATGTGTTTGGGGGGTTTTTTTTGCTATTTTGTTTCTTTGGGGGTTTTGGGGGCATTTTTTGTTGTGGGTGGTTAGGGATTTTTTTTTTTTTTGTTTTTTTGTTGTTGTATTGTTTCAAGTTTTTTTTTCTTTCTATATTCTAAAAGATGCTAAGGAAATGTGTAAATTTTTTATGGTTTTCCTATTCAAGGGAATAGAAGGGAATAGAAGGGATGGTATTTTCCTCCATCATAGGTACAGAATAATCAGATAAAATGAACAGGAGATGGATTGCAGATCTGTACTCTCATTTTCAAGTTCTTTATCACATATAGGAAAGCACACTCTATTAAACTAACCTGTCATCAAAAATGATTTCTTTCATTGTATATTTTTTTTCCTGTAATGCAGTGCAAATTTCAGCTCTATATAACAGCATTGATAAATAAAGAAACCCTTTCTTTTAATCTTTATGATGTTTTCATAACTCATTAATCACTGAACGAGAATCTCAGAATGATTAAGTTTGGAGGGGTCCACAGGACGCCATCTAGTCAAACTTCCCTGTTTGAGCAGAGTCTCCTGAAAAACCTTATTGAGGGTTGTGTCCAGATGTCTTTCAAATATCTCCAGGGATGGAGACTCCTCAACTTCTTTGAACAGTCTGTTCTAATTCTTGGTGATCCTCACAGGAAAGAAGCAAAAGATCTGAATTCAGATTAATTCAAGACACTAACTAAAGATTTTTATTCTCTGACTTGTAAAAGAAGGAAATAAAGGAAGAGGATTTATGTTAGGTCAACCCTTCAGGTTTGTCCTGATACAATATTTTCTTAATAGAGCGCAATTAATATTAGAAGAACAAGAATCTTGAAGATGTTAATTTTGTTATACACACACCACACACACACACCTATATATATTTTTTTTTTTCCCTAAAATACTAAGAACAGAGTAGTTTATGAACAAAAGTAGTTAACACTGGATATTAAGGCAGTGAGAAGCTCATAATTTGGAGGAATCTTTATGCCTTTTTTTTTCCCCATGGTAAGATTGATCTAATGTAAACACCATCCAAAATTCAGTACTATTTTCCTCATTCTGTTAGATGCCTTTAGGACTTAAACACTGATGCAGCTTCTTTTAATTTATTTTTATAGCACCAGGAAAAATATTTTGGCCTATGATAACATTTTTCACACTAGGAATTGACTTAGGTTTACTGGAAACCATTAACTCCCTACAATTCCAGAAACCATTCAAAATCATAGGAAAATATGTGGAGAACTTCATGTTTACATGCACCAGTGTACAAATAGGTACACAGTCAGAACTTCATCAAAGTGATAAAACCTTTAGTTATGCTTATTTGTATCTAGTCTGTACAATTAAACATTTTATTTGGACATCTGCTGATCTATTCTTTCACAGAGTAGGAATGCAGGTATTAAATTTTTTTCTGTCTAGTTCGTTGGGGTCTTTAAATTATATTTTCAGGAACTGATGAATTCTTCATATAATCTTTTTATTTGTGTTGGGTTTTTTAATACTGTTCAGATCTATGATTGCACTTTTTGTGGAGTTTCTATGGGATCCTCACTTGGGTGTGATTTAATTCTTTAGGTAATTTTGCACGCACTCTCCTGCATACCCTCTTTTGAGAGTAGTTTGCCTTCTCGAAATTATCTAAACAAATTAAACAAAGAATTTTCTCTTTCAAAGAGATATTTAAACATATTAAGGATTATTTGTTTAGGATTATTGACATGGAAATGACATGACATCTGTGCTTGTGACTTGCCTTTCTGATGCATGGAGTCCTAGTGCTAATAATATTGTTCACATGAAATCAGTATATAAGCTCAAGTCAGGAAACTGTGCATGATTGCTAAGTGTCTGCAAGCTGAGACTAATTAATGAGTCAATTCTAGCACAGTCAGACGTGTATCAATAAGTGCTTCAACTACACCAGCCTAATACTTACTTTGATCATGTGTTAATATACAAAAATACACTGTAGCAACAGAGATTTTTATTTTTGTATTTCTCCTTGAAATTACTCAGCACAAAAAAGAAAACCTGAAGAAAATTAAGTAATATGGGCCTTTGAAGATAATAGATCCTACCAAATTGTAAATATTCCTGTTGTCCAACTCGCTCTGTGTTTATAAATAGGCAGTATTTTATTTTTACATCTACAAGAAAAAGGTGATTGCTTTGAGAGAGGAAGTATTTGAAGTGTTATGCTCAGCATTTTGTATTATAGAAATTTTAAGTTATGTATTATACAAAGGTATGTGTGAAAAAAGGTGTTGCCTGCCTGTATTCAAGGAAGTATTGAATATATATATTAATATAACTTTGCAAAAAAGAAAAACCTTAGGGTAGCAAAAATTCTAGTTTATACAAACAGTTACATATTAGTGTTTACAAAGTTAGTGTAATAATGACTGTGCTCAGGTCAGGAACCTAATGGCTTTCAGAAACACTTTATAATGAATAGTTTCATGGAACACCTCACAGACCACTTGTTTGGTTTAGCTTTATAGTTTTGCTAGATTTTGTGCTACCTGAAAGTATGTGGCTTTGAATAAATGCACATTATGCACATTTTGAAGAGACTAAATTGTTTTTAATCTATATGTTAATGCGCTGTCAACGTACTGTGGCATTTTCTCTTTTATAATGTTACTGATGCAACCAATAACATGCTAAATGCTATAATAACTGAAACACAGAAATTATTACTAGATAAAATTATTCATTAGATTCAAAATTCAACATGGAAATGAAAATCTGTTAGTAAGAGGAAAAATTGCAGATGGAATGTTTTCCTCTTAATGACAGCAAACATCAAATACTTGGATCAGATACAATAAATTATTTACCATGTATAAAACCAGCATTCTCAGATATTGAGCAAATACCTCAGAAAATCCTCAAAAAGAGGACTTTTACACAGTGTAAGCCAAGATTTTTGCTGTTTTACAAGCTAATTGGCTGTGTTACATATTGTAATAAAACAATGTTTCCTGAATTTTCCTTATAAAACTGGAGTTTAATTTGGTGTAAAGATACAGAACGTAAAAAATGAGAAATTGTAGCACATAAGCATGGCTCAGAATACCATTTTTTATTCATAGTTTTCAGCAGAAACATGCTCACCTTTTCTTTTAGAGATAGTTCAAAATATTTGCTCCTGATCTGGTTTTTTTTTTTTTTTTCTATTTGCATTTTTTTGACAAATTTATATTACCTGCTAAATCCCTCTGACAGTCTGTATCTCAGGGAGCAAATGTGTTTATTGAAAGCAAGAACACCTAATTTCTGCATGGAGTTTCTTTAACTCATTAGAGCACTGGCTCTAAATACCCCTCTTACTTATGCAATATTCTTGAGGGATGACACTTGTTCACAGGATATAAATGAACAGCAAGATATGTGGATCTTAGCACAACTTTGAGAACTACTTTTGGGGTTTTTGTCTTTCATTGCTTGTTATGTCAGCACTTCTGCCCATTACAGGTGCAATTTGTTCCCTTGGTAGGATGAAAAATGTAGTTCCTATTATGCCTTTTTTCTTTTTCCTCAGAATTCAGTCAGTAATTGGAAGATGCCTTTGCCATATACATGCACGCATGATGGATAGCTAGAAGATTTTAGGATCCTTGGTAGGGTCAAATGGATGCTCAAGACTAAAATCCTCTCACATACTCCTTGAAAATATAACCCATAGAGAGACAAGGAGACTACATAATGTTCATTTTTTCTGAAATTCATTTTCTAAACTACTTCTCTAACTTGTCTTTTTCAATAATTAATTACCTCTTGCACTTTGTTGCCTTTTCCCAATCCCTCTGCCTGACTCCCTCCCTTTCTTTTGCTCTCTCTTACTCTCTCATTCTCACAGAAGTAAAAAAAAAAAAAAAAAAATTGAGAAAGCACACTAAGTATTTTACATTCTCAAGAAAAATCCGAAAAATTGATTAATCTTCCATAATTTACATATTTTTGAATTTTCTAAGTTTTTATAATCATGGCAGGTCAGTATTGCTGTAGAGGCTTCATGCATTTCTTTCAGTGAATATTAATGTATCCAGATATTTTGGATCTTAAAGGTAATTTTGAATCCAGATAAATTTATTTTTCTATTTTGCTTTCTTCTGCACAATAATAATACTTCGGAGTGGTGAAAAATTACAAAAAAAAAAGTTATTGCAAACCACCTACAAGGATCCAACTTTATGCTTTTCATTAATCATATAAATATCCCCTTCAACTCCAATAATTGTCTTTGTAGTCTTGCATTTAGGAATATTATCTGTATAATGGCAGAGATACAGTCCTAGCCTTAGAAAGGACCATAGCAGTTTTGAACTCAGCAGGAAATTCCTTATGGAAAAGCTGAAATTGGGTGTGGTTGGGACTGCAAATATCCCTCAGGAAGGATAATATGGCACATCTGTTAAGATATTCATTGCAGGTAGACTTTACTGTGAAACTGTTTTCTTCAATTTTCTTTCTATTCCTTTCTGACCATGGTCAGAAAAGTTGTGTATTTTAAGTACTATTCGGAACCAGACTTTGTAGACTTTTGTGGGTTTTTGGCTGTTCAGGGGGATCAGCTTGCTGCCATTAAGACAGAAGAAGTTTGATTTGGTGTGCTGTGTCATGGTATGAAGCCGTGTGTATTCAATTAGATGGAAACGATTTCTTCTTGCATGCTGCTGACTGATTAAGAGCTGCTTCTAATAGACATGTGGGAAAGAATCTCATGTGTGACAAGTATAGGTTTCAAAATTATTTTGTGTCATTCCAAAAGAACAAGTAGTTTTGACTGGATGTGACAGTTCCAATGGGAAAATTAGATGTTTCAGATTTTCAATAAAATAAAGGGAACTGTATGATTTCTCTGAGACATCAGATGCTATTGCAGGAGTGCTACAATCAATAAACAATAAATAGCAAATCAAGAGCTGTTTTTAAAATGACTGACATTATATTTTTCATTTATGTTCTATATATTTTTGTTGAGGTTGAGTTTCTTTGTAGGACATCTTTCTGTTCTTAATGTCATAGGAGATCACTAACATTTCCAGTTTATTCCTTCGGTGTACTGGATATACAGCCTAGTTGTTAGAGTGTGCAATGAGCATTAAGGGATCATTAATATTGCATAAAAAAAAAACAAGGGGTTTTTTTTTTTTTTTTGTTTCCTGTCCAAAAAGAGAATACCTTCATATTTAATTTCCCTTCTTTCAGTCAGTGGGTTGAACTATACAAAAAATAGAATAAGAAGGGTGGAAGTCATACTTAGTATTATGAAATAGTCTTAAAAAATCCCATATCATTGTTTTTTGTAGCCATATGTTATTTCAGACTGCAGAGTTTATTGATTAATTCTGTGGAATATAATTTAGCTCTGGATAATATTTTTTGTTTTCTCTGAGTTGCTTGAGGATCTTGAACAGGGTAGAGTCTTCTACTACTTTATAAAGGGCTTAGCAGGATTGTGTTTTGTTTCTGAAGTATTTTGAATTTTTTGTTTTTATGTTACTGTAAAACTAGATTTGGTCTTTAATGTGAAACTTTATTAATGATTTATGATTAAAATTAAGTTAGAGCTTTTTTATTACTATGTCTCAGCATATGTAATTTAAGCAAAAGATTTGATGCAATTACAAATTGGGATTTTGTCAATGTGTTTTCATGGTGTGAAAACATTAATTTCATTACTGTTACAATATCTCACCTTGAAATTAGAATGTGGTAGTCATTCTGTTGGTGCCAAGGCCATTTTAAGGACATGAAAATGAGTACAGTGGATTAGTTCAGGTATAATGTAAATAATCAGTAGTGGGATTTCATCAGGGTGTAATCAGGGTGTAATAAAAAAACCAAAAAAACCAAAAAAAACCCCACAATTTTTGCTATGCATATCTCTAGTAAAAATAAGAATTGGAACTTAAAACACATTTTCACCCATCTATTACTCATCTGATTTCCAGGGTGATCAGAGACAAAAGAAGTAAGAACTACCTATTTATTTTAGTATGAATTTTATCTTTCTTTGTTTCTCAGGAAATATGGGTGAAGCATACTCACTCAAGTGATAGAAAACTCCGTAGATTTCTCTACCATCTTCTTTAGTAAATTTGACCTGCTAGGTCTCTGTTGTCTAAGATACAAAATCTCACAAGGAAAGAGAAAAAAATGGATTGCAGGAATAACATTTTGGTAACAATGGAACAAAGGATAGAATTTGATTAGTATGCAGATAGTATTTGCATAGGCATATGCAATGTCATTTATATGTTAAATACATAAATAAGTCCCAGAAAAAAATTATTTTGTCAAAATAAGTATTCTATTTCAAATGTATGGTCTTCTTGAGGGGTGGGTATTTGATTTACTCCCAAACTGTTAATTTGTTCTAGTTGCATTAAACATTGCTCAGACAGAAAATTGTTAATTTCTGTGAAGAGAACAAAATATCTTTGGTATGGAAAGATTTCTTCATAAAAGTAGTGTTGACATTTGAGTCCATTTCAATCTAAATAAAGATACTAAATCTATTAATCTTATATGCATTCAATCTCAGTCAATAATTTTTAATATGTTTTAAACAAAATTCAATATGTGAAATATTAAGGGAAAAATCTGAGTTACAAAGAAATAGAATTAATATTTTATTAATATTTCCATTCCTACCATATTTAAAAAAATATTCATATTTTACATATGATTAAATTTGAAATCGACAAGGAACTAATTACCTTATATGGAGTAGATTTATTTCTCAAAGAAACATTGTACTAAAAAGGAATCTAACCTTTTCAGGCTATTGGAAGATACATCTTGAAACTACTAAATATGAAAATAAATTATGTAATCATTAGAACTGTTACTTATGTCCAACTGTGTGTTTAAAAAAAACTAAAACAATAGTATTCACTCCTAGAAATATTTCCAGCATTCCAGCATTTAAACTCCACTCTTAGGAAAAAACTTGCATTTCATGGCATTTTTTTTTTGGCTTTGTTTTGTTTTTTTTTTTTTTGTTTGCATTCTTGCAAGGAGTATATATTTTAATATCAGAAATTATTCTAAGCATTTTTTGAGTCTTTAAATAATTCAGATATTTTCAATAAATTACTAAGTTTAAAAAATAATAAGAAGAAAATTAATTTCTGAAATAGATAAAAGTTTCAGCATTTTGTTGTTGATGACCTTGGTTTGGTAGTAATTTTTTTATGTGGTGTCTTTGCTATTCTTATGCTAAAAAAGCAAGAGTCAGGCAATGATGGATCAGGACAGGTAGAATTTAAGTAAACTTCACTTAGTTCTGCTTTGCCTGCCACTCCCATGACCTCAGCTGCTTGACTGTCTGATATAATGGATTTCTGGGAATTCATGCACAGAATTTGCCATCCTACTGGGAACAAACTGGTAGTCTTCTGGATTACCTGCAACCATTTTTGATTTCACTGAGCAGTATCTCAAAGGTCTCAAAGAAAAACCAAAAACCAAAACAAATAGTTAGTGAGGCTGGTCTGTTGAAATTAGAGATTTTTTGTGGGTATTGGTTTCTATATCATTTATTACAGTTTAATATAACCATGGTCAGCCCTGATCCACCCCAACATAACTTCTCATTCTCAGAAAAGTGTCCACAACTTTTAGGGCCATGTCTTGAATTCACATCACTTTTTGAAACAGACTCAATTAATGAACATTCAGAAATTGTGTGTATAATATTTTGTGATTTCATTACAAGCAAATATTTGTGTATCCTGTGGCAGTATTTTAGATTTCCCAGTGAAGTGAAAAGGCTTTGTCTTGTCCAGTTAAGAAAGGGAGAAAATTGAAGTCTCCCATTAGAAAATATTTCCATCCCAGTTACATTCACATGCTTGAAGACATAATCCTCTTCTGAACACTTCTCACAAATCAGTCCACTGCTCTCTTAGCAAATTTAGGGCCTCGTAATGCAGAATTCAGGAGGGGGAGGGAAGAAATTACCATTATATTACTGTTATGCTCCTGGAAGGTGATGTAAATTATTTGACTTAATTCCTGATAATAAATTTTCAGGACTACCAAATTAGTGCATAAATATACCATCCTACAGAGTGCTGTTTAAAAAGGAACTGCAGTAAAACTCTTTTAAGTAAACCCATTTTAATTCTCAAAAGACATTAATGGAAAGAAAAAGGTATTATATATGAGAAGGGCATATGGATAGTTTTGCTATAAACAGCATTCCACTGTTCAAGTGCTTTATGAGCTACTTAAATTTCTTTTGATCAGATTAGCATTTAAGCTGTATTTATTACTTTTTAATAACAGTACTGGGTTACTGATACTGTGGGGTGTCATATATTTCTACTCCTACTGTCATCCAAACCAAGACCAATTTCACCAAATCCTAAAACTCATGAGGGAAAAAAAAAATCCAAGAGGAGAATGAAAAAAAATACTGTCTGTGGGATAATAAAGTTGTTTAGTTTAGAGACTCTGATAATGAGGAAAACTTGAGGTGACCACTTTATATTCAAAATCTTCCAGGATCATAATATCAAACGTGTTCTTGATATTAGCTAAAAAGGCCTTTTACTTCTAATTTGCTGAAATAGGTAATGTGCTTAATAATAGTTAATTGCTGCATTCTGACAAGAAGAATGAAATATCGAAACATTCTAAAAGAAAATGAGAAAAAAAGAGTCCAAGGATGCAATAGAAGGGATTTTTAAGATATAACTTCTATAAGAAACAGTAAGGGGTGGTGAAGAGCCTGAGAAACTATTTCCAAGATAGGAGGTACAGAGCAGAAAATGTTTCTCAATTTACTGGTAAAACACCACACACTTTTTAAACTGAAAAAGCTGCTTGTGTTGAATGTAAAAGTAGCAAAGTCCTTATCCAAGCTGATGAATTTATCTTAAAGATGTTTAGATTAAAATAAAAAAGGACAATTGTTTTCTTACATTTTCTTTGAAGTTTTCTACAGTTTGTCTTATGTTCATTTTTTAAATGGAAAAGAAGTATCTAAAGTTTGATATTTTTATTTGTTAATTCAAGCCAACTGAACTTCTGTAATCTAGAAGGAATAAAAAAAATAAATGTACTAATGTATTTAAAAAAAAGAAAGCTACAAATATTTTGAATTTTTTTTTTTTACCTGCATATTTTGTATTTACATAAAGCAAAGAAAACCAATCTGGAAAAAAGAAATATTACTTTATTCCCATTGTACACCATTTGAAGAAAACAGCTACAGCATATATGTGCTCTACACTAGATTTCTAAGTTCACGAATTTGTTTGAAAATTTATAACTTTGACAGTACTATTACCAAAATACTATAAATAGTGTAAGAGTATATATTTGTAATATACCATGTATTCAGGCAGAGAAAAAAGTCAGATTTTAGGGACTTTATTAAAACAAAGCACAAATTAGGTAGAGAAGCTGCCTTTATTCTAGCAGAGCTCCTTATACCTGACCTAAAAGAGTTGCTTCCACCAAAGTATGCTGTATTACAATTTCCAGTCTTAGGTGGAAGCTTATAAGGCTCAAAACAAAAACTAATTTCAGATTTGTGGTTTACAGCATGACAGAGTGCTGAACTTTCCATTAGAAACTGGATTAAGATTAACAAAATCTTCACAGATCAACATGCAATCTTTGTCTGTGTTATTCAATCACTGCTGAGTTGGAATGAATTTAAACTGTCACCTAGAAATGAAAAGCTGATTTTCCCATTTCTTGCTCACTTCAGTGTCTCAATTCATACATGGGTATAATATCTCTATCTTGGGCAGGTATACCAAAGAGCGATGACTTCAATATATGAATTAATTGGGCTCCTGACAGATACAATTACAATGATGAAAATGACTTAAAGGGTATGGAAATAATTTAAATCTCTAAAAGCCACCTTTATCAAGTTATAGTTCATTTTTGTTGATTTACTTGAGTAGTGGTTCAAGATATTCCTCAGAGATGGGCTAAAAGAGTTCTACAATAAAAATTATATACTCCGTAGCAACAGCTATTCTTCATCTGCAGTCAAGATGGAAATTGTTCTGCACTGTATTTTATATTGTGTTTTTTCTTTGTGGCCTGCCTTTGATTTTGTTTATGCTTTATATCATGTATCAGGATTGCAGTTTGTCCCTGGAATTCTATAGGGATCTGATACCTCTTCTTTATTTTGTGAGATGATATACTACACTATACTGTATGTCCTAGGGAAAATTCTTTGTATTTTAAGGTTATTTTGTTAAAAAAAGATAATGTTTGCAGTGCAAGCTTTAAATAAGGTTCCAGTAGAAAGCTCACATGTATATTAAGGTTATATCTGAAAACCTGAGGTATTTAATCTAAAATTTTCTATGGCAGACAGCTCTCTTACTCTGCATGTGGGATTGGAGAATGATGTTCAGATAAACATGTTTATTTCTGATAGGAAAAAAGAAGTAACCTTGCTACCTAAAAGTGTACTTTTTAAAACTGCTGTTTCAGGATTTGTAACGTTCAGCATTAGAACAGATGGCACACGTTTGTGAAGCCTTATGTGCTATACATTTGTATAAACTTCCTTGTGCACTGGAAAAATGCCTCTATTTTGGTGTCATTGCAAATGTGAAAAGCTAAAGCATTTGTAAGTTCTTCAGTCCAATTTTGTTTGCAATAACAAAACAATTCTGAGATAACTCATTCTTCAGGGACTGTTTATGTCCAGGTGATTATCTCTGATGAACAGCATTGAAATCAAGTTTCTAATCTATATAAATCTCTTTAAGGCAAAGCGTCACCGCCATTTCTTTGTAAATCTAATTTTTATGATTTTTGCTTTGCAATTAAACATCCATGAAATAAGTGGAGTTGGAAGAACTGAATAGTAATTAATAAAGTGCTGTAGATATCAACATGCTTTAATTTTCTAAATATTCTCTCAAGTAATTGAGAGAAGTTAGCATTAGGGTTCCATAGAACCAGCATTAGATGTGAATAATAAAAAAAATTGTGGTCTATTCTGAATGTATTGTAGATGAAATACAGAGAGTTAACTCATTTAATTAAATAGTCAATTAGAAAGGTTTCTTTAATTCCATTTTTTAAAGAATGTAGTTCTGTACTTAACTTGTACTGCTAAACTCACTGCTCTTGAGAAAGAGGATTAATCTTTCTGATCTTGGTAACAGCAAGTTTTACATCATAAGAAGAATTAAATCAGAATTCTGTCCCTTTTTGGTAGGATTGCTGATAATCTTCCTTTCTACCCAAACCTCAAAAATAACATTCAACAATAATATGAAACAATGGTATGATGTCTGCACGTTCTACAGAACATTTTGTACTATTACATATTACTTGTCCTGCATAGTATGAAGAGCATAGTTTTCCTATGTTCATTTTTCCTTATAGTTACAGTTTAGGTTACTTTAGCCCACTTTATCTTTATGGAATATAGTTCTCATTAAAAGTTCAAGTGCCAAAATCATCAGAACATATAGCTAGAGTAGGTTGAGTGGTAATTTTCCTGTTGAGGTTTATTGATCACTTTGGGCCACAGCAATGTAAACACATGGAGTCACAAAACTACAAAGAAAAAAACACCACCACCAAATTTAACAGTTTTTGCATTAAAAAAAAATCCTCATCTGTTTAAACATTTAAAAACTAATGAAAAAAATTTATATTCTATTACTTGTCAATATTAGATTGATTATTTCAGTATATGTCTAATATTCTCATTTTATAAATTATAAATGAAGATTTATTTTAAAATCAATTAGATTTTTATTAGAGTTGCATCACTTGATGTTTTATATCTACTATGCTGTCTGAATTTCATTACAGACAGCACAGTTTTCTGCCTGAAATTCATTGCAACAGCTTCCACTATTGTTTTTCTATGTATATTCCAGTCCTTTAGAAAAAACTACTTTTTTAAACTTCATTCCGTCATCTTTTTGTGGATAAGATTGTTGACCACCACAATTCTAAGATATGCTAGAAATATAGCTGACATTGAAAACTCTTAGATCAATAATTAAATAAGTAAATGTTAGAAATGCAGCTCTTAGCACCATCTCAGTTGCCTTAAATAAAAGGAATATGTTCATATATGTAAATTAATGTATTTGTAAAGACTACTCTGAATAGATACTAAGGATACTAATTACAAATTACCACAGTTTGTCTTTACTTCTTAGATTTAAAATGTCCTCTTATATTTTCCTACCTCTGCCATTCCTGTCATATCATCATTTTGCAGTTCAGATGTCTTTCTCTTCTTATCTTTGTCTTCTCTATAACTATTGTCCTCCCACATCCAAAAATATCCTACTCCACCCAAAAATACCATTCATACTGGAAAATCCAGCAATACAGCTGAGGGACTAATACTTTTCAGATTGCCTGTACAGTCTGTTTGTATTTCATTATGTCAAATAATTTTGACATAACGCGTCTTCAAAAAATTTCCCAAAGGAACCCTGTAGGCTCATATTTTCATGTTGCTCTGATTGTGTTGTATCTGCATTTACTCCCAGAGACCTTCCTTTTATTTGCAGTAGCACTTGGTGAAAGAAACCAATATTTTCTCCCTTGGTTCTCCACTGACGGATTTCTCCCTAAGGTAATGAAAATTTAGCACCAAGTTGTGCAGTAACTAAATTACCATGTGTCAAGTTTATGGCAAAAAAATTTTAGAAATTTGCCTCCAAGGATATTTTCAGCATTATGAGATTTGATATTTCTTGAAAACCTGCTTGGGTTACATTAATCAAGCCAAATTTAGAAACATACAAATAAGCAATCCCAAAAGACCACAAAGCCAACCAACCAAAACAACAATGAAACAACCACCAAAAAACCCAGTTTGATGTCAGTGAAGTTTTCCTGGTTATTTCATAGTGGAAGTCTGGATAGTTTTACATGTCCTTTTCAATTCCTGGCCCTGCCAGCACCCTTCCCAGGAGTCACAACATACGCCTGAGAAATGTAATTTAATACTATTAGCTTTCCTTAATTTATTATAATGATTAAAAGAATATTCAGAGATTCTGGAAAAAATAGTTATACTTCATCAACATTCTTGGCAAAAAATAAGTTAAAAGGAAATTTGTAATAATTTTATTACATTTTGCTTTTTATTGTAGCTGTAGGTGAGAAACCTGTGATTTTAAACGTTTTTTAACAAGGACTTGAAAAGTACTGACCTGAAATTATGAGATAAAACTCTCAAATGATGAAGAATCTTAAAACCAATCATTTGCAGTACTACTGGCAACATGGCATTGTTGATATTTTGCATATTCATCTACATTTCTCTATGTGTATACATGTGCATTCTACATACTTTATTTTACAGTGTATGACTGTATTTCAGTTTATTATAAAATATATCAGTCATATACATGGAGAATCATGGAATGGTTTATGTTGGAAGGGACTGTAAAAATCATCCAGTTCCGACAGTCTTGCCACCTTCCACTAGACCTTGTTGCTCACAGAAACCAGCCTTGAGCACTTGCAGGGATAGTGCATCCGTAGCTTCTTGAGCAGACTGTTTCAGTGCCTCACCACCCTCACAGTAAAAAATGAATTCTGAATTAATGCCTAATCTTAATCTATCTTCTTTCAGTTCAAAGGCCTTCTGTCTTGTCCTATCACTTTGTGCCCCTGTAAATAGTATGTCTCCATCTTTCTCCTAGGCCCTCTTTTACTAGAAGGCTGCTCTAAGAACCCTGCACTTCTTCAGGCTGAACAGCCCAACTCTCTCAGCCTATCTTCATAAGACAAGTGCCCCAGCCCTCAGACACCTTCACAGTCCTCCCCTGGGCATGAGAGATTCTAACCTTATATAGACTAACATTACGGGAATAATAAAAATCGGTAAAAACAAGATCTTGAAAAGCCATATCAGGATCTTGATGTAAAGTTTCCATATTTTTTTTATTGTGATTAAGTTCCCAGTTAATTTGCATTATTAAAAATGTCACCTGACATTGTTAGTATGATATTATGCTGATTTGTGACCTTTTAGTTCTGAAGGGTAAACCCAAACAACTAAGCAAAATGCATAATTGTGTTGAATGTTACTTAGTTTTTGCAGTGTTTCTTTAACTGAGCCAATGCAAATTTACAAAATTGCAAAAGACGATAATGATTCTTGTTTCAGTGTTGATGTGAGTAAACTTGACTCCATAGTGAGGAAAAGTATCTGCATTGTCCCCAGTAAATTTTCTTCCCTCAATGAGATTATTATTTTCAGTTTCTCCTTGATTTGAAATCAAGGGGAGCACTAGTAAGGTGAAACCAGTAAAAATAAATATAATTGAAGAATTATATAATTTCATTATATTCTTCCATGATTTTATTTGGTCTTTGGCAATTCAGGTAGCAGCAGGCTGTAAGCAAAGTTCTGTCAGTTTATATACAAGACAATAAATTTTGGATATGAAATAATAAGGTAAACAAACAGGTCATCTTTGCTTATCAGTGGTTCTGCTGGCAATTTTTTCATACTGTTTAGGGGATACAATTTAAGGGAAATGTGTCTCCATTCTGAGGCAAATACTTTGCATGCAGTGGAGCTTTTAGAGGCTTACATGATACTTATTTTGTCATAAATTATATACAGGAGTTCAGTCACTTACATTTTCTGAGAGTCCCGTAGCACAATGTCAAAATATAGCACCTCTAATGTGGAAGTTGAGTTGATAAAATAAATATACATATCAGGGAAAAATTGGTGAATAGTTAATATATTCTATGCATTTGTAGTTAATATATATATTTTAAATCTTAAAGTTAGAAAGATAATACTATTTATTGATGTTCTATACTATCTATGTGTTAATACATTATAAGTAAATAGAATCAAATTCTCTCTTTTTTTTCCCCCTGTTTGTAAATGGCATTTTGGAATTGAAGAGTGGTAAATTTGAATTAATAGCCCATTTTTATTTCCAATAATCTGGCAAATAAAATGTATCCTCAGGATACTGCCCAAGCTGTTTAGTTTGCAACAGTCAGCATTGTGTCATACTTCTTTTTTTAAAAAAAAAGATGTCTAAACACCCCCCAACCACTTGCATGTAATTATTCAGATCATGTGATATCTATGATATTTTTTCTACCTTCCAGCACATTTTCTGAAATATGAAATTAAATTCCTCTGTTTACCTCTGATGTACTTTGAGGGTTGTCTGGAGGACTGTTACCAGAGGTAGTGTCTCATATCAGGGACTTCATCAAGATATTATATACTTTGCATCTTGGAAGAATCAAAACTTTAATAATCTGATATAAACAGAGTGACTGCCTAATAATGCACTCTGCTTGTCTCATTTATTTTTTAACCTATTGTAAAAATTAAAAAAAGGGAGAAAAGAGAATTTTCCTAGAACCTGGTGACAATTCATGTGAGAAATGTAAGCATACAGAACAAAATATAAAGACAGGTACTGGGAAAGCCCTTAGTAACCTTGCCTGACCTAATATCTGACCTTCATGTAAGCAAGAATTTGGAATAAATTACCTTCCAATCCAAATTACCATATGATGAAATGAAATGGTATTCTGTTGAAGCATTCCTAAAGTTTATGTTAGTAATTCACCTTCTCCTCTTCTTAATTTGTATGTTTTTATACTTCTGTTTTGCAAAAAGGAGAACAACTCACATGATATGGAAGCAAAGGAAAAATTGTTAATGTTTCATTTAGTTTTAGTAGAAGCAGGATGATTGTAACATTTACAAACTCTCATAAAATTCCTATCCTCATCTACATACCCAATGCTGAATTATCACAGGTTCATATTCAAATATCATGCAAATTAATAGCATTCTTCCATAAAATATGCACATATTTGAAAAGACTCCTTCAGTGAAAATTATGAAGCTATTTCTTAAATTTTCTTAGACTTTCTTAAATGTTCACTGTTTTCTGTCACTGTTTCCTTTTTCTTGCTCATGCAGACATACAGATGTCAGGTCAAAATGCTGTCTTTGAAATTGTGCATGTAATTTTGAAAGTTTGTTCCTGAAAATTATGCAGGTTTGATTTTTAATTAAACCAAACAATAGTATAACTTTTCATGTGAGAGAAAATTAACCTTTTCTTCGACACAAACATATTGAATCACTATTTAACCTCTCTACCAGAGGTAAGAAAAATGTTTTGCAGTAACAAATACGTAACTCAAAACATAAGAAATAGCTAATTATTGATCTGTTCCATAGTCTTGTGTATGGCCTTGCCATTTTAAATTTTCTCTGATATGGTCCAAAATTTCTACTTGCCTTCTTAAAAAAAAAATACATATATATTTATATTTATATTTAAAGATAAAAGGAAAAGAAAATATTTCGAGATGAAGTTATGACTTAGCTTTTGGCCTGGAGTATTTATAAAGCTTTATAATATTTACATATAAAATGCTGTGGTTGAGCAGAAATACAAATATTCTGGCTTTATTGCTGACAAAATGTACATGGCAAAAAAATCCCCCAAATTACACCCCTCAAGACCCCATGGTCCTTTCATGTTAAATGACTGACTGTTGGATGCTACTTCCAGGGTAACACCTGAAAACTCTAAAACATTTATAATTATCAGCTTAGTCTTATGGAACAAAGATGAAAATATGGTGTTAGAATTATGAAGAAATTTTTAGCGAATGAGACAGAATACATTGTTATTCCACTGGGAGTGTGTATGTGTTGTTCATTTTTTCAGTGCAGATTTGATAATTGCAAAATAATATAGTAGAACTGGAAAAGATTCAGAAAATTATGCTTTAAAATATTAAAAAACAGACAGCTGGCATGGAAAAAGTGACTGAATAAAGTGTGATTCTATGGCCTGAAAAAAAGAATATTGGGTATGAATGTGACTGAAATTTGTAAACACGGTGGCATGGAGAAAAAGAAGGTCAGCTGTTCATTGGCTCTACCAGCACACCAGAGCAAAAAGAACATACCCTGCTCATGACTCAACAAAACTCAGCCGTTTGGGGATGTTTGTTCTGAGTTTCTGCTCAAACTGGCCCTTTGAAGACCAAATGAGGGGCAGATCTTACCCAGTAGTATGTCTGACTGTTCCTTGTGGATCTTGCATTCAAAAATCCTCCATTCACTACAGGAGTATCTTTATAGGTATGGAGGTAATGGTGAGTATTGTCACTAAAATAAGAGTATTTCATATCACAGTTTATGTATTTAATAAAATATATTGTAAGTGCAAATAACTAGGGATGCTGCCTATGATGAAATAAATGTTTTATGTTTTATAATATTCCCAAATATAAAAAAATTAACTTGTTCTTTCTAAGAATTAATTGTACACTAACGGTTTGTATCATATGGCAAACACATCCTTGATATTAAGTTTGGGATGTTTGAATAATGGATAATCACACTGTCGTATTTTCTGTTGCTCTTATCTGTTTAGACAATATTTATCATGATGCTATTATAATTTGTTTGAAGACAGATTTTGTTGTTCATATGGAGTCTGTGTTAGAATTTGGTTAATTAGTGTTGTGTGGAGTTGAAATAACGTTTTCATTCCACTATGTTATCTCAGAAAGCAAATGTTATTCGAGCCAAAAAATCCTACATAGAAAATGTCTAACATAGAATAGAAATTAGTCTGGAGTAGTAAAGAATTTGTACCAACTTTGTTTAGTAAGGCTAGAATATCATCATCTTTAAAAAAGAGAGGTGTACTTTTGTTAGATCCAATGCAGTTACTATCTTCCATATAACAAAAAGCTGACTTTAAAACCAAAATACTTGAAAAAAAAATCTGTCAGAATTAATTTAGTGCAGAATCTAATCTTTTGTACAACTGCAACCACTCCAATTCTATTTGTGATGGTGGGCCTTAGCAGCAAGAAGTACCTTGCCTCTGGCAGTGTAGACAGGAGAAGTTTTATGTTTGAAAGATATTGTCATGAATGCCAGCAGGAAAAATCTGAGCTCTTTAGTGGTAGCTTCTGCAAGACTGTGTGGTCTCAGGTCAGAAAAATATAAAAAGGTATATGTAAATATAGTGTATGTAATATAAATAAACTGCATGGCAAAAATAATATTTGTTGTTGTGTTGAAGCTAGAACTTTATCGGTGAAAAACACTACTGTACTGTGTTTATCTCTTAATGATTAAAAGTTGAATCCACTAATGTGATTAATTTTTTTCTTAAGAATGGTTCAATCAAGTCTTCAAATTTATATAAAAAGAAATTTAATTTGAAGAACAAGAAAATAATACCTCTTTTTACAGAAGGCTAAGATAACTCATGATTTTAAATATATTTATAATATATTTATAAATATATAAATATATTTAAAATTTCCAGAAACAATATAAAACATGAATATTTTTAAGTTTGACTTTCCCTTAGTTTCCATTCTTTCACTTCCTAAGGTAGTCTATTTAAAATAAGTTCTTAATAAATACATAAAAATACAATCCACAATGGCACTTGCAGTGCATTAATTGCTTAAAAATTAATTCTTTTCAGTTTGTCTACAGCACATGCCTTTTTCCTTTCAAAAATAAGAAAAATGCATGTTGTTAGTAAACTGGCTTTTAAAATGAGAAATACAAATAAACAAAATTATAAAAAAAAACTCCAGAGGAGATAAAAAGAATAAAATACCAACAGAAAAACAAATCTCCAAAAGCACAAACCAACTTTCTGGAAATATGAAGATGAGAAATAATTAAGACTTCCAAATTCTAGTTTGATGGAGCAAAACAGTAAGAAAGAGTAAGTTCTTAATTGGATTAAGTATCCATAGCTAATTTTCTGACAAACAGATTTTACTTAAGGAGGGCTTGAGTAGTTGATTCATCATGCATGTATTCCTCAGTCTAAATAAAGCACACTGCAAGTATTCTAACTTGCATTATTGGTTTGTTATGGCACATTTTCCACATACTTTGTTCTTTCATCTGACATGTTTTCCTTTCTATTTTTTCTAATTTCTCTAATAAAAAAATAAACTTTATCATCTTAATTGAAAATATGCTCCTCAATGGAATTATTTTAAAATGTTGTCAGTCTTTTCTTCACATGAGATCAGATTGTTGCTTTGTTAAAAATGTGGTCAGTTTAGGTGATATCAGTGAAATTATGAAGCAGTATTATAGCTGAGCAAAAGTGTTTTCTTAACCATGTATTATAATAATAAATATTCTGAATTTAACAGGTAGGTTTGGGGTTTTTTTATGATATTTTTTCCTCTTTTTCACACTCCATGGTTAATATACCATTGAAAAAATCTTACACTTAACACACACGTTTTCTGTTGTAGATGATGCCGAACATTAATTTTCAGACTTGATTTTGATCATCCTGGGGAGGTTAGTTTTAACTTGGAAGGAATGTTTCTAATACAGACCTATTTCAGGATTTTCTGAAGCAATGCATCAATTCCAACAGATTTTTGGTAGCATGGATTGACATTCCATTAATACCACCAGTATTTTTTCCTGAACTTCTCTGTATTTTCAAATACAAGTAATAGTAGGATTTGGAGGTCGTATTTGAAGTGCAATTTACTTCTGTAGGACAAGGTTTTTTTTGTCTGAGTATGTGTGTAGCCTGTAGGCTCCATACTCAGGTATGGAGAGCCTTTGAGAGCCTACTCATTCTTACCAAGGTGAAGATGAACAACACAATGACAAAGCTCACCTGGCAGGGAGCAATTCTGTCAGCATAAGAGTGGATGTATTGCAAGAGCTGCAAAGAGCAGCACGTTGTGGAAGCACCCTGATGTGGCCAGAAAAGGGCAGCTGGTTGTCACAACTGCAGAGTCCTCTCAGTCAGACACTGACTGCCATCCAAGCTGAAGATGGATTCATATGATTTAGGACAACCAGCAAGGATCTCTGAGTTAGCAGCTCAAAGCCTTGAGATCTGTTACACTGCTTACATGGCTCTGATGAGTGTTTTCTCTTAATTTAGTTTTACTGAGCTGGAACTGGATATCTTTTTCTTGGGCCACAATTGGAGAAAACTACAGAAATCTCTAGATTCAAGGTAATCTGTAGTTTCATAATGCTGGTTGCAGGTTTGGCTAAGTGATTAGAAAGGTTATAACTGGGACAAAATAGAAATTGATGGTTCTCTTTTTATTGCAGTCAGTGACATATGTCAAAGACCTCAGAGCAAGTTGGGAGAGATAATTTCCTCCTTTGTGAATATGATAAAAACTGCTCTGTAAAACCGTGGAATAGTCCTAGAACAGAATTGAGACACACGATATCTGAAAGTTGGTCTTCAATCTGGTAATGTGCAGAAAGCAGCAAGGATATAAGCTGCCACAAGACTTTTTAAGAGGTCTTGTTCAAAAAAAGAGCCTGGAAGAAAAGGAAGCTTTAACAGTTAGGTAGCAGCCTTGTCCTCTGTGTCTGCAAATTCAGGTGGCAGCACCTCTTTGCTTGATATAGAAGGGCCTGTTCCTGGAAGAAACCTTGCTAAAAAAACATTTATTGAGTTTTGTGTTTCTAAAGCAAACATGTAGTAGGCAATGCAGCAGCAGCTTACCTCTGTTGTGAAAGGAAAAAAGCTACAAAATTAATGAAAGATTATTACAAAATTAAGTAAGATTATATGCTCTTTTTTTAAAGAATCATTGCTTAAAGATATTCTGAATCTTCTGCATAATAGGTCTAAGTAGGGATTTCATCCCCAAGAATAGTCAAGCATTCAGCATTTTGGACTGAGTAATAAAAGAGAACTAGACTGGAGTTAGTTACAACATCCTTTATAAGGCAATGGATGTTTTTTCTCTTATTTTCAATGATTAATGGATATGCACTTTCATTTTTTAGAACAATTTTTCCATTTTTTTCCTGAATCTCTGTTCTGTTGCACAAATGTACATGCACGGAATGGTGTAGATGGGGACATATTTCTGTTGCAGAATTTTTCATCTAGATCTTTAGCAGCTAAAAGCTGTTAGAGCTACTTCAGACCTTAGAAGCAAATGTCAAATGGAAAGATTTGATTTATCCATTTAACATGATGGATGAGTAATCATTTTTGTCTAATAGGGTTACAGGAGGGAAAGCCAGGCATACAAGAGGGGATCATGTTTAATTACTTCTTTGCTGGATTTTTCTTTCTTTTTCTTTTAGAATAAAAGGTAAATTCATAAATTCAGTCTGAAATAGAATGTCTTGTTTTATTATTTATCACTGTCAAAATATCCAATCATGCCAACAACATAAACAATACAGTACATAAATTCATAGATGGTTAATGTTCCAAAACCAACTTTCATAATCTTCAACTCTAAAGAGCTAAAACCTGCAAATTAAAGCCTGTGAGTTTGTCTTTCATGTTCATTTATCAGCTTCAATCATTCCATCTCCCAATTAATGTCCTAGAATATATTATCCTGTGGCAGGACCATTTTCTCCTCAATTTCTTTTCGGTGTATTCTGTCTCTTTGGCAAGATAAGCATGATTCTTGGTCTACAGTCCTGTGTACATTAATAGCTGATCACTACACAGACTGAGCATCTGGAATTGCCATCTTTGTATGAGACATGGTAGCTTAAAATCTGTTCTTTACCAGCTAACAAGACAAGACCAGGCAGATTGGCAGTCAGCATGACCACATGCCTTTTTAGATACAACAGAGGTGTGAGGAAGTTCTGTGCATTACCAGTGACTACTGTCCTTAGGACAAACTTCACATGGACTTAAGAGCAGATAAAATTTCACACAGACTTAATAACAAACTAAGTTTCTCAGGAGTATATGTACTCAAAGCAGAGTCTGAGAAGTTTGAAGGGCTGGTCTTGGGTTTGGTGTGTTTTTATGGGGTTTTTTGGTGGTTTTAGGGTTCTTATGTTTTGTTTTGTTTTGTTTTGGTTTGGTTTGGTTTTTTGCTTTTGCTTTTGTTTTGTTTTTTTTAGTTTTGAGTTTCAGTGAATAATATTTTAGAATAAAAGAAATAATAGTAGTCACATATCTTAATAAACCCGTGTTTTAATCTATCATAAGTAGCTTGAAATTGCAAAAGTCTTAAAATAATGGTAAGTTATTTGAGACTTGCATGATGAGATTATGTAATACTTAACAAATTAATGTTTGTGACAATCCATTATTGCATTGTGTGTTTCTTGTTGTTGGGTTTTTAAAATGTGTATTTATTTCAAATGTTTGTGCAGAATTGTTTGTATTTTAAATACATTTACCAAGCAGCATGATACTTTTTATAAATACTTACAAATTTTCTTAATTTGTTGTTTGAAAAAAATGACAAAGTATGGCATTTATTAATATTTTAAATATAATGTGAATGACACTTTCATTTTGAAAGTATTACAAATCTTTTACTCTGTGTTATATGAAGATCATTTGAAACATTGTTTGACAGTTGAAGAATGACTTCTATCTTCTGACAGACCTAAAAATATTTACAATGATACCATATTAAACTGTCATGTCCTTTTCCTGTTCTCATTTTGACATTACTTCTGATGCAAAGCTGATAATTGCCTAAGAGAAACATTCTTCTTCTATAATTACCCTGCTCATTGATTTATTCAATGGTGACAAAGGTTTTGGGAGCGAACAATTCCTTGTTTCAAAGAGAAGGTGCCTGTCATAAGGTACAGATTATACGACAGAGTGATTTAATTCATAGCTTTTAACATAGGTGAAAAAATAAAAAAGGAATTTATGGAGCTGTCATGAAGTATGAACCTACCAACTTTTAAAACAGATTAGATCTCAAGAATTACAAACTTGAAAATACTCTTGAGAATGAGTGAATTGACTTCTGTGGACACTTCCTACTTCTTTGAGTGGATCACTCAGTATCACATGGAGGTACCAAAACTGATCAAGTGTTTCACCATCTTCCTTCCCCCAAGTATTCATCTGCTCCCAGTAGTTGTAAAAGGCAATGGTGAACTACTCTGTAATTGCTCAGCTAATTACATTGTATTGCTATCTAGAATTTTTTTAACCTTTGCTCTCTCAGTTCTCCAACGAAATCACTCCTTGTTGAATTGTGATGCAGCTTTGTGCTTGATCTTTATCTTAATTTATTTGTTTCCAGATTTTGGCCTTAGGAAATAAAATGGAGTTTCTACTGTAGCACACACGTACTGAAATACACTTATCAAAGGGAAGGAACAAGCTGTAGTGGCAGACTGTTTTTTAAACTGGCTTCAGTGGAGTGCCCCTGTGGTTAGATTGAGCAATGCTCATATTATTTCTTGTTGCTTTTTATGTATAAAATATGATAGCACCTGTAATACTCGCTGTTCTTAACAGTGAAGTGAGTTAAACTGTGTGCACTTAAATGTTGGTTGCAAGTGAAAGAGATAATGTTCCTCATTAGAATTACTTTGTCTGATGCAATCTATGTTTGTAAAGTGGAGTTAGGATAATTTTACAAATATACATCTCTGCAACTTTACATGTCCTTAATTCAACTGGGGGAATAACATTGAGACAGATTTTTGTGTTTGTTATAAGAGTCACGTCATATTTCTTTTTTCCCCCAAGAACCCCTACAGGAGACTAAATAAAAAAGTAAAAATTTAAAGGCAAGCCCACTACTAGAGTTCAAACTTAGATATACCTCTGAATTCCTTCAGGTTCTCACTTAATTACATCTCAGTTTGGATGTTTTTCAAAAGCATTTCAGAATCAGTTCATCTGTCCAAATGCATGATTTTCTCTAGGTGTAAGAGGATAATTCTCCATTTTCTTCTGCCTGCACTTTGCTTTTTTCCAGATGCACCAAGTAGGTAGTGATCACTTGCAAAAATTATCTACTTGAAACAGCTTAATTTATAACTATTCTGCAGCACCAGTGTGCATCAAAGGCAGTTAAAGATGTTACAGTGTAAACAAGATCTTTTAAGTTGAAATATTTCAAAAAACCTAAAGCAGTAAAATTAATCTAACACACTCTTTCCTATGGATTACTGCAGGTTTCTATACATCAAAAATAATCTAAATTTTTTTAAAAAATTAAATATCATGTCAGAATCAGTTAATTGAAGAACTGGCATTTTTTATATTTTAGATTCTTATAAAAGACAATAGTATTTTATGGAGCTTTAAGTTCCACAAACAATGGCTACATGAAATAAGAAATTGTAACTATTCACTTATTTTCTTTTCCTGCTGTGCAGAAAGCATGATGTGCTATCCATCCACAATTTTGGTTTAAAAATGGGCTTAGGACCATCTTCATTCCATTCTGGAGTTTATTTTTTCTCTTAGAAAAGCTATTCCCACATGGTCTCTTTTTAGTATCAAAGCTAATTAAATAAAAATTAATTTCCAGACTACTCTTGTGCAAAGAATAATATAGTTTGAGAGACATGACCACCCATGTACCTGTAGTCATTTGATCATAATTTTCAGTGTCATGCACAAATGACTTTCATTGTTTCTCGTCCTTCAAGCATCTTGTAAGTGTTGGACATGAATTCAGTATTCTGGAAATTGTGATATTAGAAGCTGGCAACATGTCATGGGAGTTGTGCTGACTTTTGCCTCACAAGCTTGTTGCTGGCATGAGAGCCTCCTTCTAGAAATACCAAATGAAAACAAAATTTGTTGATTATTTGATTTAGTATTGATTATTTTTCATATAAAGAAACTTCCTTCATGTGCATGTTTAATGCCACTTTATCCAGAAAGCAGATAATTATTCAAAGAAAGTGGTAGATTGTTCAAGGTTAAATGTCTTGCAGTGTGGACTTTACAATCTATGTGAGTTTAAAGCCATTTCCTTCAGTCTGAATTTTACTTTTAGCCCATGGCGATTGATGTACACACAGAGGTACAATTAACGTTTGCTATGTTTGCATAAACTAAAGAGATCAGCATCACAAATTACCAGCATTATTCCCATATATTCAGTCACCTCCTCTGAAAGAGTTATAGTTAATGATGTCCTATGCACTGAGTGAAATTTATTCCCGTTTATACCATGTAAAATCTGATTTCTGGCTATTAAGAGTTGAAAAACAACAAAAAGCCTTTAAAAATTTGAAATTCAGTGCTATGTTCACCCTGTTGTATCCTTAAGATATATACTTTTGGGTTCTTACTTCTGGGTTATGCATTTCTCACACGCTATAGCAGCCTTAGCATGGAGCTTGATCTCAGTGATATAGGCAGTAACACTAGGGACTCAAGTAAACACTATGGACTCTGAGGTAAATCAGTACTAGTGTAACTTAGACTTGTATTTTTAAACTTGGGATACAGTAGCTGGAATAGCTCAAGTCAAAACATTGTCAGTTCCTGATACAATTTTTTTTCTGACTTTTTAGCTTAGCAAACTGAGAAGATAAAATAAAATATGCTGTGGAGGATATGGGATAAGTGGTAAAGGAGCCTGATCATTTTAGGTTTCACATAGAAAATGATGTATCAGAATTATTGTAAATACTACTTTGGTACCTGACTTTCCTTTTACTTTCCACCAGATTGCCTTAAGAAAGCTGGTGACCCTCACTAATGTGTCTTCAGGCTGCAAAGCGTGTGTAATATTTTACCTGAGCCATGGAGTTACTCAGATTTGTACCTGGAAGGAAACTTTGTCACCTAAAATTGTCTTCTCCCATCTCTATTTGAAGATTTAACTTAATGTTGTTTCTGTGCTGTCTTTCTTTATTCCTTCTTCTGTGTAGGCACCCAACCAACTCTCTGCTTGCTGTTTGCTGTAGCTGATGTGGCACCATCACATCAGTCAGTTCTTTCCCTTCCACAAAGGTACCCATTTGCTGAGGGTTGAAGGTGTGTCCATTCTGCTGGCTTCCCATCGTGTGCTCTGGATTTTTCTCACTGCATGCCAGTTTTCCTGGTCACTGGTATTTGCTAGTCATTCATTTGCACAGGAGTACTGGAAAGAATAAACTACAATTACTTTGCTGCTTAGGATATCCAAATACCTGAAGTGTGTCAGAAACAAATCCTCCATATGACAAACACCTAGGAATGTGATTTTATTGCATTCAGTGTGGCTTTTAAGAGACATCCCCTGGGCCCAAAGAGAGCACTCTAGTAAATACTCCTAAGTGATCTAGTAGTATGTTTACAGTGCAGACTTTGCTCTCTGCATTGCATTTCTGAAGCATCACACGCCTACTAGAGCGGTAGCCTCCACCATGGATGCTGATTTTTCTGAAAAACTGAAGCTCTACTTTCATATTCTAATGTTCTTAACAGGAAACATTCCCCACATGTTTTTACTAATCCCTGGTAACTACTGAATGCAACCTTAATATACATTTGCTGTACACTTTTGCACAGAATTTGTATTAGTATGCAGAACATTCTTAAAACCTTATTGTTCACATCATACCCAAAACATCTAATCTCAGTGAGTTTCTTTGGCTTTTCATTTCATAGTATCCTTCATCAGAGTTAAGCTAAAAAGATGGAATTTGATTGTTTTCGAAAGGTTTTCTAATTATCAGAATTGCAAGCCCTATGTGAAAAGTGAAATTTTGCCACTAAGGTTTTTGGTGAAATGAATGAGATATTTGACTAATGTTATGGCAACCTAACAAACAGATTGTCACATTAACTTGATGTTATACACTAGTCTAAATCCATAATGATGAATTGAAAATGAATTCATTAACAGAAATTTCTCTAAACGTAGAAATCATAAGACATCATATATGAAAAGTCACAGGAATAATATTGTAAGAAACCTTTTTATTCAACTATTTTATTGTTTATGATCCTCAGAATGTAAGAGTATTTGCTGAGTCATTTCTATGTTGCATATTTAATAAGGTTTCTTTCCTTTCTTTCTAATAATTTCATTTTAAAGCAAGGTGTGAAATTTCATGAAAAGAAAATTTATATTATAATATTAATAAAGATTGTTTTTTTCCTTTGAGCAAACAATCCCCACATACTGTTTTGACATTTCAGTGGATTTCTTACATGGACGTTACACTAAATGTATTTTAGTTGTAATTTACCTGAATTACCTTTCTGGTAGTCTCTGGGTTATGTCATGTTTTACAGAAGTATAATAGTGAATTATTATTCCTATCTAAATTTCATACAATGAGAATTATAGTATCTGCACTTTTTTTTTTTATTTTTTCAAAATTTGACAAATAAATATGTGGAAATAATAGGTTAAATATGTTGCTGCTCTTTGAAAATATTTCATAACAGTTATGGCGTTATTTATTTCTAAGTGTATAAATTCAATTTTACACTCCAGATCAAATGCCACTAGTAAAAACATTCATTTACCCAAAAAAAGTAGTGATTAAACTTCAAATTGATTTAAAAGTAGAAAGGACAGTTGAACTTCAGCCCAGAGTCAAAATTCAATGTATTCATATTTTGCAGATTGTTTCATATGGTTTTATTAAAAAACAAGAGGGGAAAAAGTGAAAATAAAACTACCAAAACTACTTTGGTTGTTATTTTCTGAGATCATCACAATTATCTTTGGAATAATATTAATAATATATTAATAATTATGTAACTAATATAATAATATAAATGAAATTCATTGTCTGTGGATCCATATTATAAAAACCATATCTATATTCATTTCAGATAAAGAGTTAGCTAATCTTCGAGAGTTGTTAAAGATTATGTAGAATTACAGTAACATGGTTATGAAACACGTTCATATTTTCAATTTTCAGAAATATCTCTGAGGTCCACGTGATTACATATTAATAAACAAAACATCGTAGATTCATACTATATGTTAGGATTTTATAAAAAGAATTGTTTTGATAATTTTTAAAGGGAGAATGTTTTGCCTAGTTGTGTCAATACAAGAGCTCCCTCTGATGGTGACAAGTTACTTCACATAAAATTTTTTACTGTGTTGGAACGAATGAGAGGAAATAAGGTAGATGGAAGAATTCAAAACACCTGTTATGGCTACTAGCATACAACAGGGTTTTTTTAAATTTTATTTATTATTCCCCAAACCATGTCATCTGGATAATTAAGTACCATTTCATTTCAGCTGTATTGAACATTAAAGGAAAAAAGAGAGACAGAACACACATTTTATTAAGGACATTTCCAAATGAGCACAGCTAGCTGTTGATAAATCTCTTCTTACTAACATTAGCTGTTCAAGGGCTCTCGATTGATATCCTTTTACTCACTCCTGCAATGCTATATCCAGATGCTATTACTATAACAAGAAAAAAAAACATACCCTTTTTCCATTAGCTTAATTTTAGATGTTGAAATCTCCCTCTTCTGTATTAATATGACAGCAGATTGCTTCAATTTTTTTCTCAAAAAGAACAAAATCCACAACAAAATAATAATAAAAATAACCCCAAAAACCAAAAATAAGTTCCAAGCAAAGAAGAAAGGCAGAAGGAATATCTAAAGTCCATTTAAAAATATTATATGTCACCTTTGATAAATTAACTAGCAAGTGTGGTCTCCCCCTCTCTTCATCTCTTAAGTCTGGAGCTATTCTCTTATGTAAAATTATGCTAATATTCCACTGATATAGTGAAAGAAGAAAAAAAAAAAAAAAGAACAAGAACCATGACAGCAGATCAAACTCTCACAAAATGTAAAGAAATAAAAGAGATAGAATGAAAGAACTTTGATACAATTTACCCCACTATCCCATCTCTAAGTGACAGTGATGGAAAGCTGTAAGTACAGTAGTCCAGTAGTGGGGATTTAGGTGTTACAAGCAATGAATATTTACTGGAACAACAATTTACAAATTGTGTCAAATGTTTTCTGCCAAGCTTTTTTTCTGTCTATCTGGTCTACATTAATCAGGTTGTCGTTAATATGTGCTGTCCATTTTTTTACAAAAGACATTATGAACAGAGCTTTATGAGTATGTGTAACTGCTGCATGCTTTAAGCTAACACTAGTATATTTCAACCGTATCTTCAAACAATTCAGAGATGATCTAGTGAAAAATACAGTGAATAATTTACAGCACTTCTTAGTATAATGCCACTGATAATATTTTATGCTAAACTTACCAGCCAGCTTTTTATTATATATCTTCTATAACCAATGAAGTCTTAAAAATCTGTTAATTTAACTTCTGTGATCATTTTGTTTCAGCCATAATTGCAATGTGGAAATCTAGGAAAGGAGGCAATTGTCTGTTACAGTGTTTTCTGGTCAGAGTGAAGGACTTACACATGTTTTTCCACTTTAACTGAACAGTTCATACCAGTTGACTTTTGGGAGCAACTTCAATAGACTAGCAATAACTCACCACAGTGGCAATAGGATGAGAAGGATGAGTCTGGGTGTTTGGATTCTTGTTCAGAAAAGATGTCAATTGATGTGTACTTGTACTGTGTACTAAGTTATCTGGAATAGGCACTTATTTTTTTACTAAGATGTAAATCATTTAAACTGCTATATGAACTTGGATATAACTTAGAAGTGTTGGGAGAAAATGGGAGAGATGTGTTAATCCTGCTGCATTATTTTTATGTAGTAGTTTATATAAATACTTCCAAGTTACTTCATTCTGATTTCTTCAACTACTTTTTCTGGTGTTGGTACTAGAATTCATAAACCACATGATGAAGTTAGATCCATCCTGAGGTACACTAGTAATACAACTTCTCTTCCAACAAAATTGTTCTGCTTTGGTCCTGTTCCAGTACTTGTTGTTAAACACTGAATGGGGATTTGCAGTTAAGTATGCTTATAATTATTTATATATCTATATTTATTTAAGTAATATTTGTAATCAATATATTTATTGCAATGGGTACACAACATATGTAAAAACTTTGTTCATATTATTTACTATTGTGTTTTTTATTGTATATATAATGGATTATACAGTAAAAGTTATATTTGTAAATAAGTGCCATGTCATCTGAAGTATAATTTCAGTTTAATTTCTGGAGAATTTTTGATTGGGGAGGAAGTTTTGGACAGGATGCCTGTATTATCCTTGGTCAACACCCATGTGCTTTACACATACAGGATGGACAGAGAAACCAAAGGTCTTTTTTTTACCTTGTCTTGATGCAAGCTTACCTTCACAGTCATTCTGAGCTTGACAATGCCCTTCTATGAACAGGACTTAGCTTTACCAGGGCAGTGCAGAGTGCATCTGTGATTTCTGACACCATAATGAACTGAATAGATCTGTCTTCAAAGCGGGGTTAAAGTAGCTTGAGATAAAGAAATTGGCAGTTTAGAAGTTGAGTAGGACAGTTAAACCAAGTTTGAGAGCAGTTCAGGCTCTCAGTTTACACTTCATTGCAACCCAGAATGATTTTAATGTTTTTACTTCATAGAACAAGCTATGCTGTGGAGATACTTAATATCTATGCTGCTGAGTGGCACTGTTACTGTTTATAGATAAACGACAATATAGTATTTCAGTGTTTCAAAAACTGAATCCTTTGAGTATAATATAGTATCTGTAAATGCATCAACTAAGATTCAACAAGCAGTTATACTGAGTTAAGTGCATAACCCTATTAATATTTATGCAAACAGTGTTTATTAGGTGCAATTATTAGGTGCATTATTCCTATTAGCTGAGGGCCACATGCCATGTTTTTAACCATTAGACGTCTGTGTAGGTTGTGAGGAATCTGCATAATCTGAAGTAATGCCATGTTCCCTATACATGATTTGGCATAAGAATGAAGTGCTCTGAACAGCCTGAAAAACAGGGGTAGGAAGACAGAAGCTCATTATATTGTTGTATTTCTATGTTTTAAAGATTGCTGGATTGGACCATGAAACAGTAGTTGTGTTCTACTGTAATGACAGGACTGTCTGTCATGTCAAATATAATTCTCCTCTAAAAAGCTCGCAGGCGGCTTTCAAAGGTTTTGGGCACACCTTTAGTGCTGCAGCCTAAAGAAAAAGCGTCTGATTTTGTCCTCTCTTTTTTTGAAGAGGGCATAGACTGAAAAAGAATCCAAAATACATATTTTAACCTTTAGACTGCTTAAAACAAGCAATAAAGATCCATTTAATATTCAACACAATTGATACGCTCAAATATGTGGTTTTCCCAAATAAAAGCCTTGTAAAATTATAGCAAAAAAATACTGGTTTCTAAGTTGGCCATTCTGAAGAGTGTTAAAGGAGTATTTGAAATATTTTGAGGTTATTGTTGAAGCCAAAACCCAAATTTTCAATTGAAACCACACGGTTTAAATATACCCTACAGTAAAAAGAAACAACAACAAAAAACCAAGCCATATACCGTCTGTTTTCTAAACTTAAATTAATTTTCATGAGGTGGTTGCTCTCCAAAAACAATTTTGCAAAAATTTAAATCTTAATGGAGCACTTCATTTGCTCACAGTACTTGAACTTCTGGGGCCTGGTTCTGGTTCAGTCAACAAACTAATTGGCACTTTCATGGGCAGTTATATTAGTTACAGACTACAAATAGGATTTGAAGGGACAAGAGGCCTTGAAGGGTCTCACCCTCTAAATAGTAGACCTTCTCTGATTTTTGTTATGATATATTTCCACCTTTATGTGCTTTGTCAGTGGAATTACAAAGCATGAAGATTAAAGTAGGCATTCAAAGTCACTAACTCTCATTTCCTATTGCTAGCCTAATAGGTTAACTTAAATTCACAGACTGTTCTGGTTTTTGTTTTGATTGGTTGATTGGTTTGGGGTATTTTTATTTCATTTCTTTTTTTTTTTTCCCATTGAAAGTATTGAAATTTTACTAGTACAGGAGAGAGAAGGTGCAAATATTTGTGTATAGAATGATAAATAATGAATTCAGTGTTTCTAAAACTTATGGAAAGAGAAGCTGCATACCTAAAGATGTTGGTTGCTATGTACTTCTCCAGTTGCAACATCTGTGGCTTATAGCTATGGCAACAGCACTGTTCATACAGCCAGAAATGTGTAATCTTCTAAATACTGCTCATTAAATATTTCAGGATTTAAAATGTCTGAACAAATTCTATCTGCTTCACATATCATAAACAGGTAATGACAAAAAAGCACAACACAACCTAGAGAAATCAGAATATTTTCTCTTGTTTCTAGAATGCTAAAGTTTATAAGTACAACTCTGCTAACTTTCTTCTTTAACTTTCTTGTTCTTTCTGTTTTCTTTCTGTAAGAAAAAAGGAAAATAGTTTTATCAGTTAAATACTGCAAAAAGTCTACCTTTTTTCTTTCACCTTGGTAAAAAACTGAAATAAAGTTTCTTCTTTTTTAACAAGACACTGAAATACATTCCTTTTAAAATAACCTGGATTCTTTAGCTAGAAACCAGTATTTTATTACCATGATCTGTCGGTATAAGACCATTTTAAATACAGCATACTATGCATTTGAAACACAGAACTGCAATGAAATCCATCTAGCCTTTCAGTGAAGGTGTGGTTCACAGATGTTCAGTTGAAGCAGTGCTCCTGTAAAAGGGTGCAGTTTTCCTCTGAAGCTCTAGTAATGATGTGGAAAGGTCCAGTTTTCCTCTGGAATCCAGTGGAAAAAGGCTGCTTTGATATTCCAAATCTCAGTTTTTATCTAGGTAGGAAAGGCTTGGCTCCTCCCCCTGGCTGGAGCATCTCCCAATGGGATGATGTAATTTTATGAGTTGTACGGTGGAAAACAATGGCCCATTAACAGATGATATCTTCCTGGAGAGAGGATGGTTTGTGGAAAAGATAAAAATGACTGTTCCACCTGATTTTAACACATGGCTCATTAGCAGATAATATCTCCCACAGAGATAAGGATCACTGCCCCACCTGGTTTCAACAGACAGTGATAGAATACATACTTTTGGTCACAAACTGTATTGCAACCTAAGACAATAGAGCCATGCACTGAAATGTGAGGGTATTCTATATGTCTTTTGACAGCAATCTTTGGGTTTACAAGGTTTGTTCACTGAAATTTTGGAAGTTGTTAAATACTTTGCTGAGTGGGCCATCAGTGCTAAATACACAAATGCTTTATCACCTTGTCCAAAATAATAGTCAAAATTGATTTGTGTTCATATGGAATTCTCTGTCAATTCCATTTGACTCCTGTGCTTGACTGTTTGCCAGATGAAATGGAAATAAAAATGCATAAAATTAAAAGACCAGTGATACTTTCATATATTTCTTTATTCAATGTGGATGTGGCTGATTTCTTTTTCATTTTCTTCCAGGCCTTTTCTGGAAACACAAATGCAGACAGTGTTGTGTACTATAAGCTTCAGCATTCTATTAAAGCAAGATATCTCCGCTTTGTGCCTTTGGACTGGAATCCAAATGGCAGGATTGGAATGCGCATCGAAGTGTATGGATGCACATATAGTAAGTTTATTTTTGAGTCAACTAAATTAAATGAATCTTTATCAATGTACTTTGCTACCTAAATAGCATCTGAAAGTAGATTTCTAAGACTAGATTTAATCTCAAATAAAGCCGATTTAATATGTTTATATGCACACTTGACTATTTCTACATAAACTATCAATATGTGATGCTTATTTGCTAGTCCTTTCTGTATAGGAATGTATGGTGTGGACATAATCCAGCAACTGATTTAATGCTAACTCTTTTTTTTTTTTTTAACCATCCTAAAAATTGCATCTTAACATGGTTATTTTCTATCCATCTGAAGGCCAAAATACGGGAAATGTTTACAGTTTTAACTGTATATGGTCTTGATCTTGAGCCAGTAAGACTACAGCTAGACAGATCCATAAATAAAAAATTGAAGGACACTTTGAAGTTTTTTATATATTTAAGGGGTACTTTTAGAATAGCTTTTGTGCCCTTAATAACTCGCATAAGATTTGAAAGTAGATTGCATAAGTGTGGTGGTTTTATTGATCAGCTGGACAGTGTAAATATTCCTGACATCTTCCTGTTACAGATTTTCATCTCTGGATTTTTTTTAAAAATTCCCTCAGTAAGTTTTTTACTGCTTTTTATTAGTCACATCTTTTCTCAATGATGGAAACAGAATTTATTTTAAGCAGCGTCTTTAATTGTTTTTTGTGAATACTTTGATCTGTTATTCTTCATTTTTTTGTTTTTGTTTTGTTCCCCCCCCCCCCCCCCCCAATTTCTTTATTTAAGTTATATTTTGGGTGGTTGATATCTTTTGGATGATCTCCCTGTATTTGTTTCCTATTGCCATGCATTTGTATTTGACTTTAAGTATATACAAATAAACTATATCTCGGGGCTTTCTGCCTTAAATTTGACTTTGTAAAATTGGTACAAGGCAGTGAACTAAGTGAAAATTCAAACCTGGGTACTGAAGATCAGGTCACTTCAGAAATCTAGTAAGCTTCCCTATTCCAGAAAATATCTCCAGAGTCATCTCATGTCTGGAGAAGGGCCTGAAAGATTCACACAAAATTCCTCATTGATACCTGCTTTAAGACTGGGAATGTGACTTATGATTCCTAGAATAATCTGAGATAATGGCCTTGAAAACGGAGCAACTGAGAAATATGACCACAATTCAACGTACCCTTTGTAGTTCCAGAACAACCAAAGTTTAAAAGTGGAGTCTGAACAAAGAAAGGGAGGGAGGGACTGAGGGAAGGGAGGCAGGGACTGAGGGAAGGGAAGAAGGGCGGAAGGAAGGAAGGAGAAGGGCGAAGAGGAAAGTAAGAGGAAGGAAGGAAGGAAGGAAGGAAAAAGGGCGTAAGGAAGAGAAGAAGGCAGGTTGGAAGGGAAGGAAGGAAGAAGAGGAGGGGAAGGGGGGCCGGGGGAGAGAAAAAGGAGAAGGGAAGAAGGGCTGGAGAAGGAAGAGCAGGAAGGAATGTCGGAAGGAAGGAAGGAAGAAGGGGCTGAAGGAAGA